>NW_019174360.1:73728-168728 GCF_002260705.1 Seriola dumerili | reverse complement strand
ACCAGAAAGCACGGCGTGAGAGGCTTTTGCTCCAAGGGCCACAACGACGGCCACAACGACGGCCACAATGAAGCCTCCAAGGACTCTGCAGCGGAGAAGTGAGTAACCTTAGCCCCGGTCTGTTGGCAGATGTTAGCCGCTAGCTCCACGGTAGGCCGAACTCCATAGAAAAAAACGACAATTTTATACAGCAATTTAACACAGAAGACGACGATGACGCCTGGGAAACCATTCCTTAAAGTTTATTTTTTTTATCATAATATGTCAGTATTTACAAACAAAACAGATGCCGAATTAATGACTGGCTGCTAACATTACCTTTTATCATAAAATGTCTTAATTTGTGTTGTTTGTCTTACAGTTACAGGCTATGCTGATTTTAATTTGTGATATTAAGAATGTAATTCAGCATCGAAGGTCTACAGGCGCGTGACGCCACTAGCTGCTATCGCAGATGCTGTTGACCTGCAATTAACTGACTAGCTAGCCAGCTAATGGCTAGTGGAGGCTGTAGTTGTAGTGTTTACCGGGTAACTAGGCTGGTCAAGGTGGTGAAAGACCAGCTGCGTGCATACCGGTAATCAGCATGATTGCTAAGTAGCTGTACAGGCAGACAAAGATCCATTATCGGACAAACATGCTAGTCCAGACCAAATGTAGCCACTGTCACTAAATATTAAAACCCCATATTGGGATATCATTTACTACTTTGTGAGATAAAAGGTCTTAAGGTCGAATTGCGTGGTGGATGAAATTAAATTAATCACCTCACGTGAAAATGGACGCTTATCTTACACAGCCAGGCAGATAATCGTGACCACCAGGAGCTGCAGCTGCCATCTCCAGCATGTTAAACCACTGAGGCGTGAAGCTGTGAAAATCCCAACAGACCCATAACAAACAGAATCTGCATCTCTTTAGCTTTAGCTAGTGACAGACCAAGCAATGACCTAAAGGCAATGTCTAATGAAGGTCAGTCACTGTTGCATCCAGGAATGCAGCTAACATATTTTTGTCATTGATTTTTATAAATTGATCATTGATTATGTTGTCCATAATATATGTAAAATATGACTAGAAATAATGACACAGCTTTATGAAGATGCAAGTGACATTATGAGGCTATAATTAGGTGGATGGCTGAGGTGATTGATCAACAGGGGAGATGAGTGAGCGCTGGTGGAGGAGTGAGGATGAGATGCAGGTTAAGAGCATTTAATGACCAGAAGCACCATGACACCACCACAGGTTGACAAGGCCTCCCTGTTCAACTGCCTCCACCTTAAACCCCCTGACATCAGTTATGGCAGTGATCCACTTTGGACCAGCGTGGGGAATGTTTGTTCAGTTGATGCTGTTAGTGATGAAAACCCCAAGTATCTTGGCTTGGTTGGCGTGTTGCTGCATCCGTATTCCAGCAGCTTGGCGTCTGCTGCATCTGTTATTTTAATGAGATGTAAATCTGCCTGAAATATGAATTGGTGCTTCCTGTTTCCCTCTGCAAACACTGGAGTGTTGACTGAGGAATCTGCTTCCTCCTCTGACTGCAGTGGATATCTGACATTTAATAAGTAGATTATTGTCAATGTTTTAGACAGCGTTTGGTGATATGTTAGTGTTAACTTTAGCTGTTGAAGCACAGAGAATCAGAGTAAGGGAATCCTGCTTTGTAGACAGTAACTCATCCTGACAAGCTGAACTGTCGAAGCTTTGCTGTAACAGTCGTGACAGTGTTTATGGACAGAGATAAAGGCAGTGCAGCAGTTGGCATTGCATTAAACAGAATCATGTGTATTCATCTTACAAGTGCAAATAAAGATGCTAATTTTTCCCAGATATATGGTTCCTACATAATAGTTTAGCACCAGCCTGTATCCCGCCTCATTGCCCCCGCAGACTGAAGTTGCCCCATTTGTTTCTGTTCACGGACAATTTGCTTAAGTTGTCGGCCGGGTTCAGGCAGTCATTTGCTGACTGGTTTTCATCAACATCTTGTTTCCCCTGGAGACAAGATGCAGCTTCAGCTTGTTCTGTTAAATACGATCAAACCAATATAATCATCAACATTCAGATTCAGCTGGAGCTGAATTACAGGAGGAATCTCAGTGAGTGAGCAGGTTCAGTGTGGAGTGCTGTTGAGGAGCACATTAGCTTTCCATTATCAGTTGTTGGAAAGCAGCTTCAACAGGCGCTGAGTCATCTGAATCTGTGGATCTGTGATTATTAAAGAGTTGTGACACAATGAATCCAAGAAAAAAGGCAGTTTAAACATTAGGCATTTACTCGGCAGAAAATCAACCATTTTCCATCCAATTAGTCCACCAACCAACAATTAATCAATAATAATAATCGATTGGACAAAACAAGTAATTTGAAGACATCGCCTTGGTTTCTCTGGAGCTTTCTGTTGTTGATTGATTAAGAAAATAAGTGGCAGATTAATCAATAATGGAAATAATTGTTACCTGCAGCCCTAAAGACAAGACAGATAAACTTTATTGCAGCTGACGAACAATAACGTGTAGATAATTAACTTTAAGTAACTAGAATATTCACATCATGAACATTTCCCCACATACAAGTGAAGCATGAAAAAACTAAATAAAATGAACAAATACTTTGTCACAATAATCATTTTTACTATATAATGAGAACTCACTGTAAATCAGATTATCAAATCCTGTAGTGCTGGTCACGCCGTCATCACAGCGTTGGCTGTGTTCAAACAGGAAATGACATCATCACCAGGTTTTAGTGCCAGACAGAGCAAATAACCAGGGTTAGAGGTCAGTGATTAAATCTGGGGGTTTGAATTCTCAGAGGTCCAGACAGCGTTCAGCCTCCACTCCAGTCTGGGTATGAGGGTCCTGAGGCTGTGGCCCGGCTAATAAGGGGTTAAAAATGTTAGTAATGCAGTGGAGCTTATCCCGCCCACATCATTTTTCCATGGTTTTTTGCACCAAAGCCTGCGTGCTGGCGCGCTGCCCAGCAGTTGTCAGAGCCTAAAGGAGCAGATGAGTCACTCACACAGATTGATTTGTGCAGCGCCGCCTCTCAGCGCTCCCAGTCTCATGTCTGCCTCCACCCCACACCAATTTGTCATGACATCTGTGAGGCAGTGAAACCAGCGCCATCGATCGGCTCAGACCAACACTCGACTTGTCGATACGAGCATCTCTGTCTGCGACTTTGATGTATCAATTAAATGAAATCCCATCATCTGTAGTGGGCTGAGTGGAAAGACTTCAAATCATCATTATTATCTTGATCTTTACTCTGCATCTGTAATTTCCTGTCATTGCTCATTTAACTTAATGGGATTGGATTTGAAAGCTTTGTTTTGCATTATTTAAACATAATTACTGTTTGAAAGTATTTTCTCGACCTAATGAAAGTGAGACAGGAACTTAAGTTTGACTGAAAATCTGTATTTTTACTTATTTCGTTTAGAGACATCTTCCCTCAGTCCAATCGTTTTATCTCTAGAAACAGATACTTGGTTGTTTGTATAAAACTTTCCAACCGAGCTGGACGTCATCAGCTGTCACTGTCCTCAGGACCAGCTGTCCTGTCAGCTGCAGCTATACTGGGGCTGAACAGACAGCTGCTGGTTCCAGTGTGTCTTCACCGAGAGAACTGACGTCAGAAATACCTTCAGCACTACTGACCTGCTGATTGGACAGAACAGGAGAAGAGTATACATACATGTTTTCATTAATTGGTTGAAGCTTTATACGCTGTCTCACGCTCAGTTCACAGACAGTGGGAGATTTGTAAGATTTTAATTTTTAAAAAAAACTAACCAGGGAAATATAAAATTTAAAAAATGACAAAAAATTTGCAGCTTGATTCAAAGTGGGTCTGCAGTGCAGTGTTGGTTTGGTTTCACCTTCTGGACAAACTGTGTTGAATCATCAGCTGACCTTTAAAAACACACAGAGAGAGAGGGACAGACAGAGCTAGCTCCAGCGCTAATGAGAGCAGCTGAGGTAGATTAATGAGGCGATCCAGGCCGGTCCAGATGTTCCAGTGCCCACCTCTAACCTGCTGGTGATGATACTCCCAGAGGTGAAATCTCTCACAGGCCACATTAACTTAACAAGGCTGTGACTTACAGCCTCTTAAATCAGCCGTCTCCAGGTTTTCCTTCGTTTTAATGTTGCTGCAGCTTGGAATAATTATTATAAGCCATGTTTATTTTTAGACACAGGCCTACTTAACACACCACTGTTTGTTTAAACCTTCATTACTGCAAAGTGTAACTGCTTATTATGATTTGTTGTGATTTTGTCAGGTTTTATTCATGCGTTTCATGTTTTTTAATTAATTTGTTGTTGTGACAGCAGCTATGAATTATACCAGTTATTATACCACCACTCACTGAATAATCTGTGTACATTTTGCTTTTTGACACATTATATGTATGTGTGCCATTGCCACTGTGACTAATTCAGTATTATTCCCTCTGCACACTCTCTCCCTGTTGTTGATCTGCTTGCTTTACATTTGTAAGTATGTTTCTATTTTTTCTTTTAGTTTTAGTCTTTTATGTTTTTGATCCATTCTCCAGTAGAAGTAGAGGTTTTCTGCAGAAAGCCGACAACCGCTTTTACCTTGAAATGACCTCACTTCCTCCCAACGGCTGTGCTTGAATCCTCTCCCCTCTACCTTCTACCTCACCCTGGTCTGTCTCTTCACCCCACCCCCCCACACACACACACACACACACACACACACACTCTCTCTCTCTCCGACGTGTCTCCACCGGCAGGCATCAAATGTCTGTTAACGAGGTCAGAGATGGACCGCACAAACAATCAATCTAAGGACTCGACAACATGCTAATTCAGTTAGCATGAGAATTGTTTTTAGTGTTAAAGCTGCGTTCCTCAGGTCAGGAGTTCAAAAGAATTTCAAAATATGAGACATGATTCTTCTCTAATTCTCAGCTATCACCAATAATTGACTGATAGTTTTTTGCAGCCATGTTTGTTTCCTGGTGTTTGGAGAGCAACATAACTGCAGTTCTGATCTTCTTGCTCAGAATTTCTGACTTCAGACATTAAGTGGAACTGTGCTAGAAATCTGTTAGCTACAGTAACGAGCTCTGACTCTGGTGCCGGGGTTTCCTCTGCAGCAGTGGAGCTCAGGAACAATGTACAACCTTCATCTCTGTTTCCACCAGTTTGTTTACCATGAGATTTATAACTACAGCCTCAGCTGTTTTTGATGTAGGTGAATCTCAATTCTAGCACTGACACATCTCTGTCGAACTCTTTTGTTGTTTTATCCAAATTACACAAGGAAACAGTTTAAAATTGATTCCTGTTCGTCATTTGAGACTTCCCTTTTGCAAATCTGGCTCATTACAGTTGTTCTGTAGTTGTATTAATGTCCCATTTTCTGTGACTGCTGCTGAGTCAAACCAGAGGAAACCCTGTGAGTGCTGAGTGTGAGATTACACTCTGGTAGATTTCTCATGTCTCCAAGGGTCCAAATCAGATTTATTTCTGGTTGGCTGCTGAGAGGAGCCACCTGCCAGCTAAAGCTTTACCTACAGACATCCTCCACTAGCACGCAGGCCAGTGGCCCATGATGCATTGCGGGACATTGTGAGCCCGGGCACCCAGAGCTTTGCACAAATCCAATTTGGTGTTGATATGAATCATAGCAGAGAGCCTGCTGTGAGCCGGTCGCCCCGTCTGCCTCCTGACACGCTACTAACTTTCCTCCCAGAGACGACTCGGTGTGGAAACTGCTTAGAATACCAGCCAGACCATAATACTAGATAATAATAAAGTTCATCATGAAGTTTACTAATTAAGGCAGCAGCAGATTACAGGATTACAGCGGTAATATCACTGCTGAGACATTTACATCAGGGGCTGGAATCAGCTGCTTCTCAGCTAAACGATGCATGAACCTAAATCAGATCTGTCAATCCTTCAGCTGTGAAACTGTAGACGTCTGAAGTTCCTCGAAGTCTGATTGCTGGATGTTTCAGCAGCCACATTGCAGACTGTATTGTATTTCAGTAGGAGGCTGGTGGTTGTTTCCCAGCCACTGAACAACATGCCGTCAACGTGCCCCGGGTGTTGGCAAGCCTCCACGTCACAGCTGCAGCAGCTGAGGCCCAGTCATCACAATTCACAGACTGTGCTCTTTTATTCGGCTGAATCGTTCTGACACTGCAACCTCACATCGCCTGAATGAAGATGCCTTTAAGGCTGCGTCATTTCACTTTCTGACGCTGCTGTTCATCATGAAATATTTGCTGCTGTTCTGGTCTGTGTGTTCTGATGCTGTCCTGACGCTCTGTCCTCTCATGCTGGGTTCAGAGTTCAATGACACGTGTAAAAAACATATTCCTGGCTGGTATTCTACTAAAGCAGACAATTAACAGTTTACATTACAGTGGCCTTATGGCAGCATATTAACCTCTGGAAAAGTTAATAGCATCTGAAACTGACTGTCAGTCTTACAGAGCAGCCGTGTCTCTGGCGTTAGGTTGTACTGTGCGAGTCTTTTCCACAGGTTATGATACTGCAGTGAGGCCAGTGTAAGGTAATGTTTTCCAGTGCAGTATTACAGTTATTACTCACTGCTTCTCCTTGCAGTCAAAAAGCTTTTTCTCCTCCCCTCTGCTGCAGTCCCCCTCCATGTCTGTACCTCTGCCCGCCTCACTGAGGACTTATTTTTCTCACTTTTCTGTCTGTGTGTTTTTATTTGTCTTTCCTGCAGGAGAAGGAAGGCAGGCATCCTGCCCAGTCTGGAGGACCTGCTCTTCTACACCATCGCAGAGGGCCAAGAGAAAATCCCTGCACACAAATTCACCACAGTGAGTTATGTCTGACGCATTCACAACTTCCAGAGACTGACACTGGAACAGCTGCTATAATAATAATAATAATAATAATAATAATAATAATAATAATAACACAATATCCTGAACAGATGAGAGGAAACGACTTTAACGTATAAACAGAAGTTTTATGAATGTATACGCACATAGCTATGCAAAGTTTAGACAGTAAAAGTTGTGAAAGTTTACAGAAATGTAGGACATTTATTAAGAGCTAACTGGGGATAAATCATAACAAACACCAGCCAGATTATCTGCATTAAAGACGAGAGGTGAACTCCCTGCAGTGCACCAGCGACTTGTGAGAAATTCCACTGCAAATGATTTGTTTCTGCAAGACGTAAAAAGCTGCTTATGTTGATAAACTGCCAGCAGCCTGGGCCCTGTACAGATCCCTCCCTGGTTGAATTATGGGTAACTCCTCTTGTTAGCTTGTTCAGGAGTCTCAGCTTATTGGTTTGTTGTCAGGTCTCTCTTAATCATCATGCCCCCCCCCCCCTCTCCTCAGGCTCTTAAAGCCACTGGGCTTCGCACAGGAGACCCCCGGCTGAAAGAATGTATGGAGATGCTGAAGGTGACCTTGAAGACGACCTCTGACGGAGCGCTGGACCGGCACCTCTTCAAAAAGTAGATTTCCTTTTTTTAAATTTTTTTTTATTGCAGCTTTATTGGAGAACATGATCTTCCAGATTATTGAGTGTAAATTCAGTGGTTGTGAGGAAGTTGTCGGACAGGTAGAGTGACTCTGCATACCTTTAGTTATTGTCACTTTAATGTCCTGCCTCCTGTTCCACCTTTATTATCAGCATCAATCTTTCATCACATTCAGAATTATTAATGCTGGTCAAAGTCCTCTGCACTGTTCTGCTGCATGTCATTAATTATTCATCAGCTCTCAGTTTGCACGTCATCCAGCTGGATGCATTCAAGAACACGACTACAGGGGAAAACAGAACACTTGGTTGAACTATAGAAATGAATCAGTTTATCTCCAGGAAGCATTTCAGTGTGAAAACATTATTAAAGGAGTGTGAAGGGCATGAATCAGAAGGCATGAATAAAATGTTGGTTTCAAAATGAGGACAAAAACATACAATATGGATCTGTATTGAAGAGTGACAATCATTCAGAGCTAAAAGAGGTGGTATCACAGAATGACCTTTCAATGACCTACATCAAAGGTCAAGTCATTATATTGAGAGTAAATTGTGGTTTTAAAAAAAAAAGAAAAAAAAAGCATTTTAATTGTGACATGAAACATGAGTCAAAAACCAAGAAGGTGTAGGTGTTCTCGACAAATCCACAAAAACCGCCTTGTCATTTATTAAAGACAGAAACGAAGACGGGAGTCAGGGAGTATGAAACTGAAAAAGTCAATCGAGAGGAGTCGATATAATTGATAAATCTGAGAAGCGATGTGTGTCATGTTTTGTTCAAAAATAAGTGAAACGATTAATCAAAGAACACAGCTGGAAAATAAAATCACATTCACGCCCCCCCCCCCCTCCCAGAGGAAACGATGCTGGGTGACGGCTTGGGAAGTGGCGGTGTGGCGAGTCGGGGCATATGACGGCTCACCAGGGAGCTGAATCCTCACAGACCCCAGCACCGGCGCTCCTGGCTGGAATCCATCACATCCGCTCGCTGGGCTTATTTATAGAGCTCCGCCTCACAGAGGGAGGGGGAGCGTGTGAGCGGGCGGTGTAGAGTAGCGTGTGTTTTCTCTGCAGGGATCCCATGCTACAGGGATTAGACAGGGTTTGATGCAGTGAGATAGCTGAGCCACAAATCTCTCTGCTGCCAGAGAGGCACAGCTCCCACCTCACCACCTTATTATATGGAGTGGTGGGTTCACTATCTGTGGTCTTAATCTCTCAAATAGAAAAGATCAGGACAGAGTCTGGAGGCAGGAACAATCATTTCCAAAAACTACATCAACAGCTGACGGCTCGTTCAGGAACTGGAGGCAATGAACCAGAAAAACAAACAGTTCCCCAAAAGACAACACAACTCATTACATGATATTTAAGTCCAGCAGCAGATGTCTCCCTGTGGCAGAGTGTACAACATGAAGCTTTGTCAGGCCTGACGAAGGACCTGATGGTTCCTGTCCAAAAGTTAACTACACAAATAAAATCCAGTTAATATTAATATTAAGAAAGTTAATGACATTAAGGGCAAGAAAATTGTCTACTGGAAATACCTGCTTATAGACTGACTGGACGCTGTCTCGTCTCCTGTCTTAGATGTGTCCAGAGCAACATTGTTCTGCTCACCCAGGCCTTCAGGAAGAAGTTTGTCATCCCAGATTTCCAGCCCTTCTGCGCCCACATCGACGAGCTCTATGAAAACGCCAAGAATATGTCCGGAGGGCAGGTGAGGGAGAGCTGCCTCAGAAGTCTAATAATCTGCAGAGACAGATTATTGTCTTGTCTTTCCATTTACCATATTAACCAGTAAAAGCAGTTTTAAAACTTAAAGTTGTTGTGCAACACTGCAGGTGGCAGACTACATTCCCCAGCTGGCCCGCTTCAGTCCAGATCTGTGGGCTGTCGCCCTGTGCACCGTCGATGGACAGAGGTACACTTTCAGAGTTGATTCATGCCAAGTTGCTTTTGTTTGTTGGCTGGACAGTAACAGCGGGGACAGCCTTTATAACTGTGAATGACTGAATGACCATTGATGCCACCAGCCACATGACTGAGCTGGAGTTTGTCTCCTCTTTCTTAGGCACACTGTCGGTGACACCAAGGTTCCCTTCTGTCTGCAGTCGTGTGTCAAGCCTCTGAAATACGCTATTGCTGTTCACGACCACGGCACCGAGTATGTTCACCGCTTTATTGGCAAAGAGCCCAGCGGCCTGCGATTCAACAAGCTCTTCCTGAATGAAGACGGTGAGGAATCAGTCGCTCCGTACCCGACCGCACCCCCGCTCCTCATTCAAACCAAACTGTCGGTTTCTCTCTATGATATTGTCAAGTCTTAACCTCATGTACTGATGTCTGTACAAATAAAACAGAATTACAGAGATATTACTATGACATATTATACTATGATGTTTTAGGACAGTATTCTAAGGCATAGAAGTGGTGGAGGTGGTACTACCATACTGTAAGTAAATGTGTTCAAAGGAAAAACTGAAAGGCTTTAATAAAAAAACAGCTAGTGACGTAAGAGTAGGGAGAGGAGTAAAGGAGTAGAGAAGTAGAGTCTACTCACCACAGTCTCGTCTCTCTGTTCACTCTGTGTGTCGTTGATGTTCACTCACTCTGAAACAGCAAAGACAACAAATTAGCTGAATAAGGGGGAAGTAATGTGTCCCTCTCTCTTGCAGATAAACCTCACAACCCCATGGTTAATGCCGGTGCTATCGTCTGCACCTCCCTCATTAAGGTAAGGAGTACATTTACTTTGAATACAAGACTATCTTTAAAAAGTAGATTGAGGGGTTTTATTTTTATGCTTACTGCAGCTAGAAAGTCCAACAAAGAGAATTTGTCTGAAATAAAATTATAATCGTCTATGTGTTCCCAGGAGATTAAGGTTATAGATAATCACGCTGAAAGGGGATTTAGTTTAGAAAGCAGCATCGTGCGGATATCCTGCAGTCTACAGAGTGGGCGGAGACAGAGCTCAGACACATCACCAGCTTTAATCAGGGAAACTGTTCTGTTAGAGACATAAGAGCACCACCTGCTGATTAAGACTCAAATTAAAATCTAAACCTCAGTATCTCAAGTGGCCGGTGAGGAGCAACAGGAGGCCACAAGGGCGTCAGACTTTAATTACAATATCACATTCATACAGTGAGAGTCTGTCTCCTCAAGACGTCAGATACCCCAACATGCACTAGTTTCTCTTTCTCTAATGTTCAGCTGCAACATCTTGAAGAAGAAGCTGTTAGATAGGAATTATTATGATTGAACCGAAACACTGGAAGCTGATCTGTACACATGTTGTATTTCTTTGTTTTTGGATGAGGAGAGGAATCATCCAGGATCTTGTGTTGCAGTCACATTGTATGGGATCGACGCTACAATCAGAACATGTAGATGATAATTACTAGTTTGACCTCAGTTGTTTTTTTAGGTATTTTTACATAAAAACAGAAACTAACTATGTGATTGATTATTCCCATACAATGTGAAAGAAATCTCCTGAATCCCAACCAGTCACTGTTGAGATTTGTGTAGCTGAAGCTTGAATCTGTCATTGATCCCCAGAATAAAACCAGGTTCTATGAGGGGCTGTTTGCATGCGTCCCTCCTCCTCTCTCTGACTCTAGATCTACACTCATTTGCAATGTACCTTTTCAAGGCTCGTTGTGTGGTTTTATGTGTTGTTGCATATTTTACAGCATTAGGATCTTTGGGAAATTATGACCACAGCAACAGGTCAATGACGTTGGTAATTTTCCTTTTTAATCATTTCTTCCCCTCTTTTGGTCTGGATTTGTGACAAAGCTTTTAGCCTTCACATGGCTGTTAATGAATGTTTCAGTGTTGCTTCTGTACTTTTCACCTGCATTCTCCTGTTTATACGTCTGGATTATAAACAGTGCAGCTCTGGCTCAGCTCAAACACTGGTTTTATGTCATTCTCCATTCTTCTGTAGAGACGGACCTCTTTGTTTAGTTTTGTCTTTCGTTTTTTATTATAATTTCTACTTTAGATACGAGACTAAAACTGATCTGTTTGTATTTACTACTACTACACACTGAAAGCTACATGGCTATATTCCTAGTCTTATATATATATCCTTTTATTTTGAAGATTAAAAACTATTTTTACTATCCTTTGATCCCGTTCATTGAATTTCTTTTTCTTTTTACGAAACCAGAAACACTGAGTGGATTAACTGTTTTATTTCACCTCCTCCATCTCCAGCTAGTCTCCCACTCCTAATCTTAATTCATCTGGTTTGATTGGTCACATTACTGATGAATTTTACAACTGTAGTCATGTAGTTTAATATCATAGAGATATGGATCATGTATAATAGTGCTAATGTCATGACGTGGGTAACGTTTAGTGTCAGTGGCAGTTTGATGTGTTTGGACCGACGTGTTGTTTGATTAATAATCATTTTTGTGTTTCAGCAAGGGGCAAGCAACGCCGAGAAATTTGACTATGTGAGTGATATTAGATTATTTTTACCATCTCTTAGCCTGCTAGTTGTCTTCTTGAGTTTAAATTTATACTTGAAAATCTGCAGGTCATGAACTTTATGAACAAACTGGCGGGAAACGAGTACGTGGGCTTCAGCAACGCCACGTGAGTAAAGTCACACGTCACCGCAGAGATAAACTGATGTATTATGACTGAGCTGAACAAACCTCATTCACGTGTCGGTGTCCCAGTTTCCAGTCGGAGCGCGAGTCTGGAGACAGAAACTTTGCCATCGGCTACTACCTGAAGGAGAAGAAGGTAAGGTCAAAGGTCATCTACAGTCGAGGAGACGTTATTTACTCTCAGCTCAAGCCACATAACTGACAGAGTGAACTCCATTTTAAAAGTTCTTTTTACTGTTTGAATTTGACATGTTTCTTATATTCATTAAGTGTCACTCTGTACATTTGACAGTGTTTTCCGGAGGGGACAGACATGACCTCCATCCTGGACTTCTACTTCCAGGTAAACAGCTCAGAAAAAGTTCATGGAATTTATTCAAATATATTATTCATTGTTAAAATACTATTTGCTTCAGCTGTAGAGAAGGTTTTATCATAATAAACTTAACTTTCTTTCATCATCAGCTGTGCTCCATTGAGGTTACCTGTGAGAGCGCCAGCGTCATGGCGGCGACTCTGGCCAACGGCGGCTTCTGTCCAATCACGGGAGAGCGTGTGCTGAGCCCCGAGGCGGTGCGGAACACTCTGAGTCTGATGCATTCGTGCGGCATGTACGACTTCTCCGGACAGTTCGCTTTCCACGTGAGTAACTCGTTCACACCGGGCCACTCGGATCCTCTCGTTAACATCAGGTCGTGACGCGTCGTCATGGTGATTGTGTTGCAGGTCGGCCTGCCGGCGAAATCTGGCGTGGCTGGTGGGATTCTGCTGGTCGTTCCAAACGTGATGGGCATCATGTGTTGGTCTCCTCCTCTCGACAAGCTGGGCAACAGTGTCAGAGGCATCCAGTTCTGCACGGTAACTCGGCTTGAGTTTCATCATGTGACCACTGCTGAACTCAGGTAGCTCCAACAGTGGAGACTGAGCTGACCATGTCCTCTTCTTCTGTCAGGACCTGGTTTCTCTCTGTAACTTCCACAACTACGACAATCTGAGGCACTTTGCAAAGAAACTGGATCCTCGCAGGGAAGGAGGAGACCAGAGGGTGAGTCCTCCATCAGTCCTGCGTCCTCCTCTTTAAGCCTTAAAGCAGCAAAACAAACATGTTCATGTTATTTCCACATCTGCACCTTCTACACTCATGGTTACGGTTAAGTTTTAGTCTATAACGTCACTTTTACAGGAACTAGAACATTTTTCAGACAGTCTGCGTCACATCCTCCCTCTGTGTCCTGATGCTGTGTGACCTTGCCTGGAGGACTTTAAGTCTCTAGCTCCACCTGCTGGACAATGACTGTACCACCAGTGTGTAATGTTTGTCCTTCATTCCATACAATGTGAACATAGGCAAGAAAACACAGATATATTAGAGTGGAAAAATATAAATATACGTGAATATATGTATGTAAATGTTGAGCTGTAATCTGTTGTTGTGTTTCAGGTGAAGTCAGTGATCAACCTGCTGTTTGCTGCCTACACAGGAGACGTCTCAGCCCTGAGGAGGTCTGTGTCTCTGATGAAAACATAATTCAGTGTCATGTGTTACCTTTGTCCTCCCGGGCTCTGCTCCAGAAAGCAGCTTAAACAATCTGATCTGAGATAACCATGACGAATGCAAAATGCCATCAGCAATGGAGCTCAGATTCAACTATTCACCATGGCAACGGGTAAATAAAGAGCAGAGCCTCCATTTTAATCCAGGGGAGCCGGAAAGATGAACGTGTGACATTAAATCACATTTAGTTTTTAAAAAGCAGCAGTGAAAGAGTCAATAAGTTCAAACTATTATGTTTTATTCAGTGTCGTCCACGAGACACATTATTTATCAGACTGATGTAACCTCAGAATCTGACCCAGGAACTATTTTAATTTTCAGATGTCTACTTTACATTTAAAAATCTCGCTCAGCAGCATCAGACTGTATTTGTATATATGTGGTACATTTATATACAGTTTCAGACTAAACCTCACTTTTAATCTACATTCAGGACAGTTTTTATGTTTAACGCATCATCGTCACTCAGAAACATCATCTACAGCCTGATATGACAGTTGTTCATCACCGCGACCAATCACATTGATGCAATGAACTGACTGAAATGATTCTTCATTGATCATGTGTCCCAATTCAGGGGCTGTATATGGCACACGGATTGGTCCAAAACATGTCCTTTGACGTCCGCGTTAAGACGTCAAACTTTGAACGACTTAACGGGGACGTCAAAACACACGTTTTGGACCAGTCCGTGTGCCGTAGGCGCCCGTCGCTAAGCAACCTTGACAACACGCAAGTTTTTTTATATACAAAACAGTTGTGGTTTTAAGGCTCTTGGTTTTAACAGTTGTGCCGTCAGCTGATGAACTGGGCTAAATGAGGTACTTACATTTAAAAGTGGCTCTCCGTCGGTGTGTTGTTTGTTTTCATTACCGGCGCGCAATGAATCTTGGGATAGGTGGATGAACGAGGAAATGACGTGTCAGAAGCTACTTGTGGTGGAGGCAGAAACTGCTAGCTAGCAGGTTAGCTCCTGCCAGCTAGCAGGTTAGCTTCAACCATGGTGACCCAGAGTTTCCTGCCTCTCAGGCTTAACAAACGTCCCCTGACTGACTCTAATGTTTAACGTGTTCGTCCAGGTTTGCTCTGTCCTCCATGGACATGGAGCAGAGGGACTACGACTCCAGGACGGCCCTGCATGTAGCGGCGGCTGAAGGTGAAACACTGAAAACAAGATTCATGTGTTAACGAGTCAGTTCAATCAGTGTGTTTGTGTTCATGGAGTTGGTGTGTGTGTGTGTGTGTTTTTATAGGACACACTGAGGTGGTTCGCTTCCTGCTGGAGGCCTGTAAAGTCAACCCAGTTCCCAGAGACAGGTAAACCAACACCACAGACTGTCACTCTACTAGTTAACCTCAGTGGCAGCACGCTCCTGTTTCTGCTGCTTTTTTGTTCCTGTACATACTATATTATTACATTTCCCCACTACGGGACTAATAAAGGACTCCTCTTCTTATCTTCCCTCTGTGTTTCCTGCAGGTGGGGGAACACGCCGATGGACGAGGCCGTCCACTTCGGCCACCACGATGTGGTGACCATCCTCCGAGATTACCACAACCAGTACAGCCCTCAGGAAAGCACCGACGACAAGCAGAACGCAGAGAAGAACCTGGACGGTTTGCTCTGATGGAAAACTCTTAATAGGAGACTCGAGGTGACGGTGTCCTCTGAGGTGAAAAACTCATCACTTTGCACTTGGGAAAAACATTTTGAACCTAGATCAGACAGGAAGTCCTGATAAACAACCACACGTAGAAGATTAAAACAACCCACATAATAAACTGTACTACACTGTCCCTCCAGTGTAACAGCTCCTCATCATGGTGTTAGTAGATGTTGTTGGTTTTTGTATTATATTCATGTAAGTGGGGAAATATTTTTTTTTTATTTTTCTCCCTATTTTGTCATGAGCTTTGTAGCTTTGTAGGAAATGACCAGCCTCCAGTTGAATGCTGGACCTTCCTCACTTCATCATCACAACCTGGTGGAATGTATCTTCCCCCAAACACTTAAGTGTGTGTGTGTGATATTTATTTATCTATTGAGATAAACTGTACATTCATGTAGTGTGTGTATATCCCTGAGGTGAGTTAGTGTAAATACGTACAGGTGTAAAGCTGTAGCTCTCAAACAAAACAAGTTCACGATGATGTAGATTTCACTAAAACATTAAAATACGACTTTTAGATTTCAACTTTAAAATATTCAGACATTTTGTTTTTTTTCTCCCAGAACTGGATTTTTATTTTCCTCTTTTTTTCTGTATTATTTACTATTTATTTTGCATTTTGTTTTTGTAACCTGTCAGTAAGTCAGCCAAAGTTTG
Organism: Seriola dumerili; assembly: GCF_002260705.1. Taxonomy (NCBI): domain Eukaryota; kingdom Metazoa; phylum Chordata; class Actinopteri; order Carangiformes; family Carangidae; genus Seriola; species Seriola dumerili. Next base: position 152,694 of record NW_019174360.1, on the reverse strand, counting down.
TTGACCATTGAAAGAGTTAAAAGTTTCTACATATCGGAGACGACACTGCCAGCGCTGACTCACTGTAAAGATCCACCTGCAACATGAGAAGTCTGTTTGTTTTTATTACTGAGCAGTACAGCACAAAAACAGGATTAGCTTGTCTACAGTCTTTTACGTTGCGACCCGAAGCCTCTTCTTACATTTCTTCTTGTGTTTACAGTGATATCATTCCTGTGGTGACTGTCTATTTACAAACCAGGAAAATAAATGCATTATTTCTGCAATACTTTAACTAGTTTTAGCCCAAGCTTGTCAAACTAATGTAAAGGAGTGTTTTAATCTGGTGTCCTGGCAGACAGTCACCTGACGCGACAGTCAGTGAACGCAGCGCTATCACTGAACTCAGGTCAGTTTAAAATAAAGTCAAGTCTTTTGTTTGAGTGCAGTATCGAGGCTTTTAGCACTCTGTGATGTATCACGATTGATGATGGTTTGTTCAGTCTGTAAAAAGTTTATAATGCAGTTTTTTTTAATTTTATTTTAAATGTAATGTGTGAGAGATTGTGCAGATGTTTGGAGTGTTTTAGTTGAAACTTCAAACAGGTTGGGATCAGTTCATTCACGTTGATGAAAACTTAAATTCAAGTTAAAAATGAACTGAAAGAAGCACAAAACTGCAATATTTTAGAAATGTAATAAGATGAAATCAGCAATATGGATTTGATTCTTTTTGATATGAACTGATCTCGACCTGCAGCTCGTCTGTTGTCGGTGACATGAGGTGGCCTGTGTCTGTGCGACTGAAATATCCTGAATGTAACGTGTTTGGTGGCGTTCTCATTGTATATTTATGCTGTCGCAGGCAGTCCAGATATTTATTCACAGATAAAAACATTTAATAAAACTTTAGAGGGGAAAAAAACTATTAGATGGCTGTATGTTTTTTGGATTTGTGGGAACAAACTTCACCTGTGTCAATGACAAAGAAACATCACATCACATTCAATTTCTAATTAGTTTATAATCATTAGATTATACATTTGTTTTGTAACATACAAGTTTCAAGGTCTCATGCACAATCTTCACTAAGGATTATCAGGGAGTTTAAAAATAATTATGTACAAAAATAAAGTGACAGGTGGACTGGGTTTAACTGCTAACGGGGAAACTTGATATCCTTTCAATATGTTACGTCTCACTGAATTAATTCACAGAAGGTTTGATGCCCCACCTCGTCCAAATAGGGCTTTAGTCTACGTACAGTAGCCCTGCAGAGGAGGTGAAGACGCATCAGTTTTGGTTGGGGAAGTCTGAATTCATCTGAGAAGACAAGAAAAGAAGGACGACAGGTCAGTCAGGACATCTGTGTCTCGTGTGAAGCAGCTGCAAAGACAGAGGACGAAGTGAATGTGACACATGCAACACAGATCAAAGCAGATTGTACCTGAACGTCAAACTCTCCAAATCCAATCAGATTGCTAGAAACCTGAAGGCGGAGCAAGATGACAAAAGACAGATTTAAAGCTGCGCAGACAAACATCAGAGCAGAGAAACTTTTTTTTTTTTTTTAACTCTCTGCAGCCTATAGGAGCGTCTACGCTTCCAGATCTCACGTCGTCTTCAGTGCGTCATCACTCTGCGACTCTGCGGTTTGAGCTACAGACGTTTGGAGTCTGGAGCAGAACTCATGATCAGAGAGATTCAACATCACCTCCAGAACACGTGTGTGCAACTTTCTGTGTCGAAGGTTTCTTTTGTTTTTATTGTTTTTAATCTACAAAATACGGAAAAATTCAAGGTCTGTTTTTTGTTGTTTTATGTGCTAATATCCCCGATGATACTGCACAAGAGTCTTTACTGAGTGACACACTGATTCTGAATCTGTGCAGCACTCAGTCAAACCTTTGAATGAGAACTTTACAAGGCAAAAGTCTTAATGTCAGCTTGTGTAACTGAGCTTTGCAGGACAGCTGTGTGTGTGTGTGTGTGTGTGTGTGTGTGTGGTACTCACCACAGCGTCGATGTCTCTGGGGCCGACGAACTGCTCCAGAACCTTGTAGTCGTCGGGAGACATGGGCATCATGTTGTCCTGCAGTCTGGACGGATGTCTGGACCAGAGCAACAGGATGTTACTCCATCACTAATGAAACACATCAAGTCATTCTTCATACACACAGTGTGTCTGCTCTCTTACACTTCAGAGACAGATATGAGCTCTGTCTTCATGTAGCCGCTCTTCTCCCCGCTGTTCTCCACGTCCATCGGCTCCTGAGCTGGAGGTCAAAGTTCAAACCTTGATTACACTTTGTATAAACGCGTGTAAACAGTCACTGGATAAACAGACGGCGCACATGTGTGTGTGTGTGTCTGTGTCTCTTACTCTCTGTAGGTTTGGGGTAGTACTTCCCGAAGGCCTTGTCTTTGGGGATGCTGGGGTAGAGGAAGCGGAGCGGGTTTTCTGGGATGTTTTCAGCGGCCATCACCTTGTAGGTGCGGATGATGTCGGGCAGAGAGACGGCGCCCAGCTCCTTCTTCGTGTACGGCTCCACCGAGTGGAAGAGCGGCTTGACTGGGCGCAGGGAGACAAATGTTTAATTGCTGTGGACAGGGTCAGCAGAATAATGTGTTCTAAGTTTCACACTTGTTGTCTGACGGTTGCCATAGTAACGCATGCTAACAGGAGGCACGGCCTCACCGTGGACGTCGTGCTCGATCCAGGTGAAGGTGATGGCTCCTTCTCGGCTGCTCTCGCTGAACCTGAGCAGGAAGGTTCCCGGACACTTGTCGCTCAGCAGAGCCTTCTCCCGCTCCTTACTGATGAAACCCATGATGGAGCTGCAGCACAGACACATCCGCCGCGTTCATCCCAACATCTCACACTCGCATCAAACGCTCACACTCGTGCTGGAGGGAAGAAGTCCCACTCGTACTCACCCGTCGTTCCAGAGCGGAAGCAGGTGTCTTTTAATCAGATCCAGGATTCCTTCGATCCACAACCAGAAGGGAAACGCTTTCTCATTGGTGCTCTGCTGCTGGACGAGAGGTTAGACACAGGAAGTCATCTAATTAATCTAATTAATTTACCTATACATCTTAAAACCAAATGAATATATATATATATATGTTTATCTGTCACGAACTGTGGCTCACCTTGCAGAACTTGGTCCAGGGGATTTGTCCCTCTGGGTTCCTCTGGGCTTTGGCTCCTGCACAGAAACATTCAAACTTCACACACTTTATTATTTCACAGTGTAAAAAGGTGAAGAGTGAAGATAAACCCCGTGTTTCTGACCGAGCAGTTTGTCGGCCAGCATGTTGAGCTGCTCCTGGTTCAGGCCTCGCTTGGTGACCGACGAGAACTGCCAGCTGAGAACTTCGGACAGCTGAGACCACTTCGCCAGCGGAGGAGAGAGGAAGAACTTCAGGTTCTGAGGACGAGACGACAGAAGACTCAGAGCCTGCTCCACTCCTCTAGTTTAAACTGTGTGTGTGTGACTGTGTGTGTGTGTGTGTGACTGTGTGTGTGTGTCCTCACCTTGGGCTCGGTGGTGAGCATGTTGTACCAGAGGATGGAGGCCCAGCCGCTGGGCAGCTGGCAGACGTTAGAGATGACCACGACAGGCAGAGATATGGCCTGCGACCACAACAACAGCGATAAATAAGAATTCAGTTTCATTTCTTCTCTAGTCAAGTGAATTAAATGAGTTTCACCTTTTACTGAATCATCTGTATAATCTGATATAATTGTGACGTGGTCTCAGAGGTCGTGTGTGTGTGTGTGTTTGTGTTTGTATGAGTTTCCTCTCACCTCCAGTTTGATTTCGAGTCCCGACTGGTTGAGCTGCAGCTCAGACTCGAAGCTGAGCGAGTGGAGCTCCTCAGTGACGATCAGAGGGCCCTGAACACACACACACACACTAAATATCCAACTTCTTTTATGATGATTAATGACAGTAGAAATAATCTGCAACATTATTGATTTATAAAACTTTCTTTTTGCCCTTATATACATTTTCATAGTTTGATTTTTTGGTTCTTACCTCATTTGTTCTGTTCCCAGCGACTTTCTGCTCTTTCAGTTGCTGCGTGGAGAAAAACATCCAATTAGAGACACACGTTTTCTTTCAACAAAAGGCTCCAGTTTCAGAAACATAACTGGACTTAGACTGGACTGTATCCCTCCGCCACTCAGACTAGTTCCAGATTACATCCCTGTTTATCCAGAGTCAGATAAAATATTAAATATTTGTGTGAAATTTTGTAAGGCTTGAGTAATGGATAAAAAATGTTCAGTGTGAGGTCACACTGACCTTGACCTTTGACCCTTGACCACCAAAATCTAATCCGTTCATCCTTAAGTCCAAGTGAACATTTGTGCCAAATTTGAAGGGATTCCCTTGAGGAGTTCTGGAGATATTGCGTTCACAAGGCCAAAATCGTGTCATGTGAGGTCACCTTGACCTTTGACCTTTGACCACCAAAATCTAATCACAGTCACAGCACAAACAACTTTAATTAAATTAGTGTTTCCTAAATAATCACAGGCATTGAAACCGAGCTCTTACCAGATGTCTGAACTCTGCTGCCAAGCTGCCGTTCGACTCCTCCATGTTCATGACTTTGGTGTTTGTTCCCAAGATGTTGAACTTCCGAAACCTGATCAATCAATCAATCAGTCAGGACTCGTTAACGATGATTTATTCAACATTTATAGTGAGAAGAAGAACGTGTATTTGTTTTCTATATTATTGTTTTATATGTTTGTGTTATTTCTGATTCAAGTGGAGGTAACCGGTTTTGACACGTACCCTTTCTTCTCTGTAACATCCCTGAGGAAAAGAAGCAGCTGTGAGATTTTATTCAACAACACGTTCAAGCAGGAAAATGAAGCCGTGTGAACATGAAAGCAGCTTACTTATCAAACACAGCCTTGACTTTCAGCTGGTAGTTAAACTCCTGCAGCTTCACCAGGAACCTGAACAAAGACATAAGATACTCCACTCAAACAGGAAGTCACCGTTTCGTCAGTTTGGTGACATGTTTGTACTTGACATTTATGATAACTGACACTTTTTTTTTTTTTTTTTTACAACAAAACAGGAAACAAAAATAAAACAGAAAACCTCCAGGTGGAATTAAAAACTCTGACGAACTGTCTGTCTGTCAGCGTCAGTGATTTCAAGATGAACAGATAAAAGATGAACAGCACAACGACTGCGACAGCGACATTTTCTAAGAGCGGCGTTTACAAAAAGTGGAAGTATGATGTAAATCAGAGATATATTCTGCGGATAAATTTAAATTTTAAATTGAATTAAAAAAGACGCTGTGATGTGGATCGTGGTTTTGTGTCTCACCTCAGCTTCACGGTGAACTGGACGCCTGTTTTCAACACCAGGGGTCTCTGTGGGTGGGTGGGCATACAGGGCTGCCTCTCTACAACCAGAGAGCTACACACACACACACACACACACACACATTATTGCTTGGTACATTTTAATTCGAACCCTAACCTTACTACTAAGGTTTTTGCCTTAAGATCAAATACCAAATCGATAATCAATAACAAGGCGATCAATAACTTGCTCACTTAGAGAGGAGGTTCTTGAGGAGCTCCAGAGCTCGGGCCTCCAGTAAAGCTTTCTTCTGTGTGATGGGGTCGCTCTCGTACGTGAACTTCTGCTCCAACTCCTGCAGCTTCTTCAGGTGCTGACGGACCTGCTGCAGACTCTCCGCTACTGCTGTGAACCTGAGGAGGAAAAATAATTAGGGAAGAAGAAGAAGAATTAGGAAATAAAAGAAGCAAAAAAGTGGAAGAGGAGGAATGAGGAAGAAGGAAGAAAGGGGAGGAGTGAGGGAGCGTGGAGAAAAGAGGAAGGCAAGAAAACCAAAGTGGGAGAGGAGGAGGAGACACGGGAGGAGTAAAAAGGAGAAGAGGGGGAGAAGAAGAAGAAGTGGGAAGAGCTGGAAAGCAGGAAGAGGATGAAGAGTAGGACAGAGAGTGAAGGAGGAGGAGACATGATGAAGAAAAGAGAGAGGGGAAGGAAGGAGTGGGTGAGGAGGCGGAGCCACAGAGTCTCCTCACCAGTTCTGCAGCTGGTCCACGCAGGCGTTGGGCGGTCCTCCGATACAGGCGATCTGCTGCCGCTGCTTCCACTCCGGCAGCTCCTCGTTGATCAGGTCCGACAGTAGCGCCTGGGTGACGTTCAGGAGGTCGATCAGCTGGGTCACCACGTCCTGATGAGCAACGCCAGAGGTCACATGTCACATCACTTCCTGTTTCTTTCTAATTACTGTTTGAGGGTCAGCGAGGTGACGGGTTTTCAAACTGAGAGCTGAGAGTTGAACGGAGGCGAGGAAGGAGACAAGTGCATGATGGTTTGAATTTCTTCTCCTATGATCTCGTCTTATCTCCTCTCATCTTATCTCCTCTCGTCTTATCTCCTCTCATCTTATCTCCTCTCGTCTTCACCATCTTTCACTTTCATTGTGAATAAGTGAGGAAAAAAGAACAGTATCGCAGTAACCCAGTGATAGTTGTCTGCACAGCCATGGCTACACTGTAAACAGGAAGTGCTAAGAGCTAATTCAGCTACATTTAATGGGGACAGGCTCAAAAACAGGGCTCACTTTATTTCTCTAGACAGGTTGGTTTGTTTTTGTTCATTTGTGTGCCTCTTATTTCCTTTATTTATGAGTATTTTTGAATGAATGTGATTGAAGTTATTACTTTTATTATCAGATGTTGTATGTGGGCAGTGAACAGGTGAGTAAAGAAGGTGGTTCCCTTTATGTCATATCCTACAAATCCTATTGTGAACCTAAAAGAATTAATTAATGATGTCATTATTATGAATTTTTATCCCCATTTTGAGATCTGTTAGTGATCAAACTCAATTTCCATTTTCTCATCAAACTTTCCAGGTGTGTTTTTCTGCTCACCTGTCGTTTGGCTTTCAGCTCGAAGCACATCCTCCCGATCACCATCTTCTCTTTCTCCAGCTCCTTCTGCGTCATGCCGTTCATTTCATTCTCTACAGAAACAGGAAAACACACGACAGTTGAACCTTAAATCTGATTTTGACACGGATCTGTTTTAAATATTACACAGCTCCTCACCTCTGTTCTTCAGCGTGTTGATTTTGAAGTCGTACTCGTCCTGAAGATCTTCCACGTTCTTTATGTTCTGATCCACAATCTGAAGAACAAGATTTCAGCTTTATTACGTCATCGTTCATTTCCAGTTGTAAACTTTCATTATACATTAAATAAACCAGAAGAGATGTGGAAAAAACTGTGATTTTAATCCACTAATAACAACAGACGTTTTTCTGTGTTTGTTTTTGTTAAATTGGATCAAACTGGAATGAATTGAAAAGATTTTTGCAAGTCTGATTGATAGAAACATGTTTTTGTTTTGTTTTTTTAGCCTATATTTGCTTTCATGGTCAAATGGGTTTGATTAAAAGTATCTGGATTAGCTCTGATCAGCTGCAGTTTGCAGTGCATACTGATTAACTGTGACACTGAACGAAGCTTAAAGACGTGATGATTCTCAGGAAGGTTCTGCAGCGTCTGTTTTCTGTGACTTCTTATCAGATTTATGGTCGTTTCATCTCAACAGTGACAGATAATGACGCAATCCTCAGGAAGCGCGAGGCACACTGAGTGACATCGATCAGTTTCAACCGTCGCAACAACTCATACGCTGTTTTTAAAATGTCGTCTCACCTGGAGTCTGTCTTTCATCTCCTTCACTTTGTTGTCCAGCTTCTGTTTCTCCACCACCATGGCCGACACCGTGCCCTCGCCCTCCTGCTGCAGAAATAAATAACACCTACTTTAACGAGTCGGTCACTTTCTAACAATCCTTCAGTACATTTCCTGAAAATAACTTTTTTACTTTGGCACAATTGGCGCCTTTTAAAGCCCAGTAAATATTAATCACTATGCATATTCTTTGTGTGTTCTGCTCACCTGCTGTGCATCATCTTAAAAAAGCACGACTGTAGACACTAGAAATGAATTGGAACTAATTAACTGAACAAATTTGATCTATATTTATTGCCAAGATAAATAGTTCCCATTAAAATTTCCAGGAAATTATAAGGAAATCATCAATTTTCCATTAGTTATAGAGGTGTATGGGCTTTGAATATATGACTCAATATTATAAAATAATTAGGATATTTACAATTATAACTATTCAAACACAGAACAGTGACTGAAAGGAGATGCAAAGAGTGTTTCCTCATTATTTCAAAATAAAAGTTCTGTAAAAAGCTGCAGGTTTTTACCTCTGCGCTCTTTGCACTGGCCAGGATCTTCTGCTCCTCCTTCAGGTTTCTGGAGATGATCATGGCCATGTGGACCGGATCTTCCTGGAACCGATCCTGTCGAAAAACAAATAAATTACAGCCACACCTCCCAAAACAAACAAACTCTTCTGTCTCTGGTTTGAAGCTTAGAGCGGTGCATTAACTCTGGGGTCTGACCTGCAGGTTCCTCTTGATCTTGCGGATGTTGTGCTGCAGCAGGAAGTTGTTCTCCAGGGCGAAGCGGCTGTGCTGGTCGTCCAGCTGAGCCAGGAGGTCGTGGAAACGGACGGTGGCCAGCGAGTCCTGAATCGCCACCGTTTCCCTGAGGATGCAGAGATTGTTCTTATTATCAGGTGACCTCCAGTTTCAATTTACCATTACACCTGTACATTAAAATGAAATAACGTTAAAAATGGCTGCAGCAAAGCACTGATAAGTTTAATAAAACATTTCTAACACAACATTTCACAACTGTAGAAAAATGAAAAAAGATAATGACACATAAGCTATAAAAAGATATAAAATAACGTAAGTGTTTGACTTGTTACCAGTCGATGCTTTCGATCCACTTGCTCAGGTACTGTCGGATATCCATGGGGAAGGAGTCATCGTACAGCTGGTCCACCTGCTCCAGGTACTTGCAGTCCAGCATCTGAAGCTGGCACCACTGCGCCATCTTCTGGTGAACAAGTGCAGCTTCGTGACGATTCAGGGTTCAAACTTTTAGGTTTGTCCAGGTAAAAAACTGGAGCCTTTTTGAAGCCAATACCAATATTGATAATTGAAAATATGATATTTGTTTAAAACATAAACACGTGACACAGAGAAACATTTTTGATATGAATATGAACTGAGGAGACGTCTTAGAGGTGAGCTCTCGTTCTTGGAGTTTCTATGCTGCAATTTCATGCCACTTATCTGTCGACATATATATTGATACCAATATATCTGATTAGATAATAGACAGAAAACAGAAATCAAAAACAAACTGTGACATTTGAGGGAAAAGAATTTTCAATTTACTATATATCATCTCTCATTTCTGTAGAGATCAGCAGCTCGACTGTTGCTGTGGTTTAATGCATTTCTCAATATGACAGTATTTCAACATTTTGGTGTTGTAACTTCCCAATTCATTATTTCTATCTCCTGTTTATTTCAGCTTTGTTGTGTTTGGTCACTTTTCTGTCTGTGCAACATAACCTGTGTTCCTGCAGTAACCAGTAAAATGTTATGTAATCCCAGACGTCCTCACACTTCCCAGTGAAAGGTCTGAATCCAGCGCCTGTGTTTGCTCATTACTCTAAACCTGCTGATTGCTTACACAGCAAGGAACTCGGAAATGAGAAGTACCGACACTGTAGTCATTAGGAGCTCCTCCTCCTGCTCTGAGAAAAATATTGGAATTAGAAACCAGAGAATGGAGGTTAATCTGGGTTTAAATGAAAAGTTAGGTGTCAACAGGAAAGTCCAACATCTGAGACTTTAGGACGATGTGATAAATATTTCGTGCTGTTGATGGAAAATCCAAAAAAGGAAGACGACGAAAGAAAAGTTGAAAATAGATGATTTACATTGATTAATACAAAGAACATTCAAGTATTGCTGCATCAAACCTTCATTTTTTTTTTACATTATTTAAACTCAACTTTATTAATATTTTTTCACATTACAAGTTGGAGACATTAATGTAGGAGGATGACACCATAGGTTTCGTTTTCCCCACATGTCTACCTCCAGAATCTGCCTGGATAAATCTCAACAAGACTCTGCATGTAGAGATGCACTTAGAGCTCATATAACGTGTTTTATTTTGTATGAATCATTATACTGAACTGTCTTTTCATAGCAAACCTGCAGTGTGAGTTATACTACGTGTCTGCAGCACAATACAGGTTTCACATTTGCATTTTCAGAGAATAATATCTCTCTGGCTGCTCAGATCCCCAGGGAAAAACACTGAGCTCTGGCAGTCCTAATAAACGAAACTCTGCTCAGACATTAAGGTTTTCTAATATTCCCGCCATATATACCTTTAAACAGAAAAAGACTCAACGCGTTTTCTGAATGCTGCTGTGGCACAGGTGAATTCGGCCTGTGTGTAATTACCCAGGTGTTACATATAAACGATAGTTTCAACATGTAGCACAGGTTACGTTTAGACGTCGGTGACGAATACTGTAAAATAATAAAGATAAAATTTGATTTGAATAACTGCTGTTTTAGTGGACAATAATTCAAATAAATATACAAGTGGACGCTAGTATAAAATGCCTTTAGAGGTGTTTTTTGTCTGACTTTGTCGACTAGCAAAGCCAACTTTCAACTGCTCAGTTTCGTTAGCGAGCTAGGCACAGCGTTCAGAGTGTCCCGATAAGAGGAGAGGGAGCGGGTTCGGGGGGTAAATGATGCCACTACGAGAGAAAGTAAGTCATTAAACTTACCTTTTATTTTTGAGGAAATGTGTGCAACCTCGAAAAGAAGTGCAGTCTTCTTTTCCGAAAAAGCTCGGATCTGTCAGGCAGCTTCTCAGCCTACTTTTGAGGTATCTTACTGTACGGAAACACAGTAAGCCAATCACCGCTTCGGATTCACGACATGTGTCCGCCCATTTGATTATGGCAGCCAATCAGAACGAAGGCAAGGCGGCTGTTCTATCAGTAAGCACGCCTCCCCAAAACAACAATTATACACAAGGTGTTATATATAAATTTACCGATAACAGCACAAAATAAAACAATAGACACACGTTTTGACGATTTATAGACTCTAATGTTGTGAAATTGTATGTAAAATTATAAATTATAAATTATATTTGAATTATTAAAAGCAAAAATAATGCAGTTTTTTGGGGGGGAGGGAAGCCAGGACACAGAACAGCTCCAGGGTGACCACGTGTTTTCAGAGAAAGAGAAAGTAAGGCAGACAACTGAAACTATGGAAGTAAATTAAAACCAGTAAAAGAAAAAATGAGATAAAAACGCCTTGATAAAAATAAATTATGAGATAAAAGTAAAAATTATGAGATATAACGTCATAATTATGGGATAAAATGTCAACATTATGAGATAAAAGTTATAATTATGACAGAAAATCGAAATTATGAGCTAAAAGTCAGAATCTTGAGGTACTTCAACAAAACAGAGTAGCAGCTCTGTGGTGTGGGTTCAGAAATGAATTGTAAGTACATGAAATATGGGATTATTTTTACCTCTTTGTGTGTGTCTTTATTTAAAAAAAAAAAAAACAAGACAATAATAAAGGCTTAAAATATTCTTTTCTTTTACCATTATTTACAATGAGTATTTTATTCAGAAGCACAAGAGAATAATGTAACTGTTAATCAACGATACTGATAAAAAAATCTGAAAAATGTACAAATTTATCCAAGAACTGCAGTTTGCTCTATAAAACACAACACAGCAAGTGGTAATATTCTTATTAATGCAAAGACATTAGTAATAACTCCTCATCTGACAACTGTGGACAAGCTCTTTCCTCACATGCATCAGAGTATTCCCGACAGTTTATCATTATTCAACATATTCATAGTCAACAGTGGCAGTTTTAATGGTGGGGAATATGAAACTTAAGTACCTTCTACAAGTCACGCAAATTCTCTGGTGAACTCTGGTGCACCCATGTGGCGGAAACTAAATTATCTGAATATGTGAAGATCTTCATTACCCAGCAGCAGTTGAGTTTGTGGGTTTGGCACCTGTGCAGAGCAGATTACACACTGCTAATAATACTGACTGACATCAGTGTTTGATCACTGTTTGTCCTCTGCAGCTGATTTTCCAACGACACAGTTCATCAGTTCAGTTCTTGCTTTGACACACAGGGACCAGTGTCCTTCAGTGCAGCATCCCCCCATCTCTGCTTCACTTTCAGAGCTCCAACTGATGCAGCAACATCACCTCCTGTTTCATACTCGTGTTGTGTCTGAGCACATGTATTTACTGTATATTGTGAGTCAACATAGTCTGAATTCTAACAATCAAGTCATTCTTGATTGTTATGTAAAGATAAATAGCAACAAATGCAGGATATAAAAAAGTTTCCATCAAAATACGCTGCTTTCATTAGTTTTCTTTATCCAAAAACACATTTTAAAATCAAAACATATAAAAATATTCACCATAACATGTTTTTAGTAATTTTATTGAGATTTAAAATCTCATGAAAAGGAATAATTCTGCAAATCTTAGTTTTTTCCTGCTCAGTGATCTGATGCATATCTGCAGAAAAAGCAAACCACCGTGCATCAATTATCTCTGATGGACGTTGTTGCAGCAAAAAAAAGGTTAAGAAAGTTGACTCAAGTTCACTGCAGAATCACAAACGTGAATCTGTGTCACTCATGGACGTTCTGTTCCAACAGCAAAGACTTCTGGGTCAGAAACCCCCGTGAAGCACAACAACAGTCAGGACATCTGCACTCAGCTTCAAATGGAGATGAGACCTCCCTCTGAGATCACATTTCCTGCTCTCACATCGATGGATCCTGAACCTCGCCGGCTGTTCAGACACGGTTTTCTTGAGATTAAAGTTAAGGTCGGTTCAGAGGCCTGGTGTTGGTGTGAACTCATGCAAATCAGCTGCATTAAGTATGTCTTCTACTAGTTCTTCTATTTACTTGTGAAGGAGCATTTACGATATTACACAGAAATGCTTTCATCTGAAGTACCAGAGTTTAACTCCACGCCCCCTAACGTCTCATGACAAAGCACATGTCTGACTCTGAGTCTTGTCAGAGGTGAAACAAGCGACTGCTGCTCAGTCTGGTGCCAAGTTACACTTCAGAAATACAAAATCCTGCAGCCTTAAAACACAACGTCATCGTAAAGGAGGACGGCGTGAAGTCCACTGGTTTCACTCCACTCTGTTGACAGGGGTCGCGTCCTTCAGAGGCTGCATTAAGACCGACTGCGTCACAGCGGCGTGACTAGACTGTCCTTCTCCTCCTAGGCAACGAAGGCTCCGACAGGTGGATCCATCATGGCCCAACCTATCCCAAGATTCATTGCACAACACAGACAGACAGAAAGCCTGAGGATCACTCTTATACATGTTAGAATTGGGTTTCAGTTCAGTTCAACAGCTGATCTTAGAACTGTTAAAGCTAAGGGCCTTAAGGGTTGCTAGGTGACAGGAGCCACGCTTTACGACACAATCGTAAGGGCGGGCAAAGTGAAAATCCTCCGTAGGCCAGACGGTTTCAGTTCAGTTCAGCCTTCGCCTCCTCTGAAGGAAGCGGCTGCTGAAGTGGGACACAGCTGCAGATTCCTTGGCACTAACGCACCAAGAAATTCTGCAGTGCACCAGCAAAAACCACAGAAGAAGAAGCTTTTAAAAATGTTTTGTGACGCTGGAGATGTATTCAACTTTTCAGGATGGAGAGAACCGTGTCCTCCTCAGTGGACCTTTAAGGCTTGAGTCTATAGGAGAAGACACGGCTGACAGTTTACAACACGCTGCACAATCCATCCACCGCAAAGAAAATCACAACACTGAACGACACACCTGCAAAAAATAAAAATAAAGAAGTCTCTTCTCTCTCCGCTGCTGTGACGCTCTTGAGAACTGGTCACAGCGAGGAGTTTGCAAACAAGCGTTGGGACAGAGAGGGGCGACGTGTCGGCTCAGAGTCACTCGGTTCATGTTTTTAAAAATAAAGGCGCACATGGAAGACGCCCTGCGGGGTTTGTTCTGGTCAGGGCTCAAATCAGGACACGTTTCATAAGACAGGAGGACAGGAAGCAGCAGGAGTCCGTCTATCTGTGTGTGTGTGTGTGATGGATGAATCTTAGATTTGGCTGCACTGACACGGTTGTGTTTCCAGAGCTCATTTAAAAAGCATAAAGTAAAGAAAGTTGTGACATGAGCAGCATGGTTAACATATTTACATTTCAACCTTTAGTGAAGAATCTCTGTGAGCTGCTGTGCTCGTGTCTTACTCTTTGGTTTATGTCTGTTTCTGTGTTTGGACAAAAGGGATAAAAGAACAAAGTATGAAACTACAGAATACATTCAGGAGTCCATTCCTTGAAGGATGGATTTGTTTTGCAATATTTAAAAAGTCTGCATCACTTTCACCGGAGATGGAGCTTCCGGGGTCAAACCTAAGTCCTGCAGGACGCCTGGGTTTCCTCAGGAGCAGCCGCAGTGGTCGACCACCATGGACGGGATCTTTCCGTAGATGATTTGCTCCTTGCGGTTGAAGTAGAGCATGTTGATGGGCGACATCTTGGTGGGCGTGCAGCAGGGCCCCGCGGTGCCCCGTGGGTTGGCCTTGTTCACCAGGTGGGCGTGCGGGTACTGCTGCAGGTGCATGAACTCACACTCCCCGGAGCAGTAGTTGGCCCGGTAGCGTTTGGGCGCGATGATCCAGTCCCAGCCGAACTCCTCAAAGTCGACGGTGAGCGGGTAACGGCAGCAGCGGGTCTCCGCAGATTCCTCATCGCAGTTGAGGCCCGAGTCACGACGCGATCTCTTGGGGCTGTCGAGGATCTTCACTTCGATGAACGGTTGCTAGGAAGGAAATTTAAAACATTACTAACAAACCCCCCCAAGTCAATTCAGTCTTGAAAACAACATCACAGGTTAAACATCTGTACTTCCATGAAAACTGGGGACTCTGAGGAAGTCTGCCTGAGTTTGTTGGATGAAGTTTGAAAGTTTCTTTTCATCCATCCAGAAGGAAACTCAACATCAAAGTTAATATTTAGATTTGTGGTGAACTCACCAGTCCCTCCTCTCCGGGCTCTGCAGAGGTGGTGGCCAGATCTTCTCCTCTGGAGTCGTAGGCGTTGATCTCGATGCTGTAGTTGGTCTCTGGTTGATGCAGCCAGGCCTGCAGCAGAGACTTGATGTCGATGCTCTGCCAGGAGCCGGCGCCGGCGTCCGTGTCGATCTTCAGGGAGCGGACTCGGACTCGGGTGTTGTTTCCCTCCTTTCCGGGTTTGAGGTGGGAGATCTGCAGGAAGACGGTGGTGACCATGTCGGCCGGCCGCAGGTGAACCCACAGCTTCGCGCTCAGGATGTTCTTGGGCTGGATCTTTGGACTGAGGCTGAACAGACAACAGGAGTACAACTCGTCCTGGGCGATCGGATTGGCTGGAAGAAATCATTCATATAAAATGATTATCTTGTTTCATACAAACATTTGGCTTGAACGTTTGTCTGCCTTTGGTTTCGTGTTCTGTCTGTCCAACAACATTCATGATCCCCTGAGGATGAACCCTGGTAACCTTTGCTCAACTCTCTTCCCCAACATGTGTTGACATTGATTACCATGAAGTTTGCTGGATATTCATGGTCTTCATGAGATGAACCCTCATGTTCTTCGACACTCTTTGACCTTTCATCTAACACCAAGATATCCCACAAAGATACTGGCAGATCACACCATGAGTGGATGTGTGTGTGGGAATGAGTGGCAGCCACACAGGCTTCACCTCACTGATCCATTTATTGACCTTAAAGTTGGATACCTGATAGATTCTTCTGACATATTTAACACTCATATAAAACCTAGAGTAAAGACATGTTGTGTGCTGCCTGTGTGGTTTTCTTTAAAACTTGTTGAAGTGAAAAAGTTTGTTTTTTCATGAATAGAATAATATGACTAGTTACCAAAATGTTCATAATAATAAATAAAATTGGATTGTGTGACTTTAACTTTATAAAAATGCATGAGATGCACTTTTACATTGTTGCTAAAATACTAATGCGCATCCATATGGATGTATTTACATAATTCAATTAATTTACAGAAATATTTGTTTGTCACGTCTCAAAGATGTGAATAAAGTAAATATATTCTTTGTCCAGTTACATGAAAATGAGCTGCCTCTTGTTTTCTGGTTGGAAACAAGCTTTACGCACAAACTTTACGCGCGGATTTCGCTTTTTACGCACGACGTTTAGAAAAGATCCCGGTGCAGAACAAAGTAGAAAATGTAAAATATTGCTTTGGCTTGGTTTAGTTACGCTTGGTGGCCATAGTGATGATGGTCTCCGTCGTGGCGTGGTCCTCGTCCTCCACCCGCGGGTCGTACTGGTCCAGGAGCTGCGTCAGAGGAGGCGCTTTGGGCAGCAGCTGGCGGATCATGTCCCGGCTGATGTTGGGAGCCTGCTCGAGCCGCAGGATGCTGAGGATCTGGGACTTGATGTTGTGGAGCCTCATCTGCTTACTGTGCTCCCGGAAGTCGCAGGCCGAGCACTGCTCTCCGCTCTCCGCCAGCAGCTTGGAGGTCTGCTTCGTCTCCATGGAAAAACCCGCAGAGAGGAAGACGGTCAGACAGAACAGGAGGAGCATCCTGGGGGGACGAAGAGGACGGTGCGGTGACGCCGGCTGATATGAGCCTGTCCTCGGACCTCAGGGCTTTATGATTGGCTGCAAGGAGGATCTTTTTTTTTAATCAGAGAGATTTAAAGAGGTAGCAAGACTTTATGATCAATATTGTCTCTTTAAACGATTTTACTATTCCACATTTTAGGAATGATTTAAAAACTTTTAAAAGAAAATGGATGAGCAGTCATGGGCTCTTGCTCGAGGACACTTCAGCAGGATGGATGTGGTTAACTCATCTGGAAACTGGAGTTGTCCAACACCGAGAGAGAAAAGATGCTGGGAAATTCAAAAGATGCAAATAGAGCTTTTAGTTTTATTGTGAAATTTTTGAGGAAAGAAATAAAGAGCAGATGTTTCAGCTGCTACTTTCAACCTGCAACTATCAACTTTATCTCTCAGAGCTAAAACTGTTCGGGTAGAGCTCCACCAGATGGCAGCCCTGCATCTGCCCTGAGAGCTGTATAAACTCCCACCCTCTGCAGTGACCCTGAAGGCACCATCACCTGCTGACCTGAGGCCAGTCTCTAAACAGAAATGACCCACTTTCTTTTCTCTAAACATACACTAACTTTAAAGGTGCAATCCTTGAGAACTAAAGTTAACCAGACACTTAAATAATAATAATGTTTTTAAATTAATAGGATTATTTTCTTTTCTTTTTGTTTAATTATTTCAATAAAAGTCTGGCCCATAAACTTCCACATCTGGGCAGAGTCCAGCTGTTATTACCTGACATCCACAACATTTTCTGTGTGTCCAGATGTGGAAGTAGCAGATTCAGGGGAAGAAAAACAAACATGGATTTATTTATAATTTATTTAAATAATTCAGGGGGAAATCTTAAATAGATGGAATGAGTTTTCTTCACATGAACAAACATGGAAACTAAGTGAAAAGGCAACTTTCATGTTTCAGTGGCTCATTAAAGCTTCAGGAATCATTTTCTCCCTAAATGAATTGACTATAGTGACTGACTTTTAGGAGACAGAGTGATGTGTTTTTATGGGTGGTGCAGATCGATCTGCTCCTCCCACCACCACCACCACCACCACCACCCAGCAGCAGCAGCAGGAGGAGGAGGAGGAGGAGGAGGAAACGGGTTCACCTGCCTGTTTATCAGCAGCTCTGAACGCAGCACAAACCTTAAACTAACCTGCTCAGAGTCGGAGAGGAGCTGCTCCACAGCAGACGGTAAAAGATTCACAACTGCTTCATATTTAATCTTTGCCTTGTAGTGGCGCTGATAAAGTTACTCTGATTCAACAAGTGGTTTTTCTATGTTTTTCCATTTTAAATGACTTTAAATGCCATTTTTCCCCTTTAAATGTCTGAACTTCTCTTAAATGTTTTGCTACCTGTGCTTAAAGACTGGTTTAACCTCGGCTGAGGCTGTTATTAGTTCAACAGGTGATGAAACACAGTCCTTGGTAATCATCAAACTCTCCTCCTGCTAAGAAGTCGACTGTTCCTCCGGTGTCTCTGTGAAATGGGATGTAATGAGTCCAGGTGCTGGTCTCGCTCCTGTCCAGACAAACAGAAGGAGGCCGTCATCCTCAAACAAGGAGATGAGAGGAAAGCCTTTCTGGAGGACGTGAAGGAGACTGAACGTCTCGTCGGTCCGGAGGAGACGGCAGCTGATGTCTGCTCACTGGACCTTCCTCCGGTCGGGAAACAGATCCTGGATTTAGCTCAGAAGATGTCGGAGGATATCGTTGCTCAGGCGCTGCAGCTCTGCTGGGAGGTGGAGATCCGATACAAGGACCTGCCTTTCATTGACAACGAGTGTGATTATGTCATATGACAAAATGAAGGGAAGTTTTCCACTGAACCAGGAGCTAATATGTGTTTTAGCTGCTGTTCACATCCTGCTGTCTGATCCTGTGGTGCTGGAGGAATGTGGCTTCTCTTCAGTCTCTGTCTGCAACATGTCATCACCTCACAACACTGCAACACGCCTCAGTCTGTGGCAGCCACCACAATAGTTCACAGCAGAACTTTCCCACAGTTAAAGAGTATTTTACAGTAAAAACTGGAGTCATCTTGTTTGTGTCTGCAGCAAAACTGAAGCTGAAAATGTTATTAATGAAATCATAAGATTCGATGCTCACTCATTTACTTAAAAGAAACAGGAGGAAACAGTGCATTTGTCGGGGACTATTTTCAGCGGCGGATTAATCCACATTTGCCGCTCTTTGAGTATTTGGTGGCAGCAGGACGGTGTGTGTTCATGATGAAGGAACGTGTGTCACAGTGTAACAGTTCCCTCCTGCTGCCACTTGGTGTCACCAGTGATTATTTTTTCTTCTAAATCTGGTTTCTGAACGAATCAAGTTCCCACACAGGAGAATTCAATGCATTGTTCTGGTCAATGCAATGAATTCTCCACTAATAAAACCTGAGGAGAATCAGGGGCAGGCATCGCAGAGATGAATCATGTTGCACGGTGTCTCTGTCAGAAGCGACAGCACCGATCATTTCCTGTGAGAACGTGACGTGTGTCAGACACCTGTTGGACAGGACGACCCCGTCGCTCGTCATGTTTACCCTGCAGAGTTTGTGTGGACATGAAAACAGGAGAGGAGGCTGGTCGGGGTTAAGTCAATGTTTTCCCGCTCGGCCTTTCACGTGTGTTTTGGCAGCAGAGGAGGAAGAAGAGGACGGATTCAACTTTACTTTGCTCACACAGAGAGAAACATGCAGGAACTGCCTCACTGGAGACACTCGCTAAACATACGACATAAAATACTTTTAAATAAAGAATCTTTTGGATTTTTACATCTGTTTAAAACCATAAAATCATTTATGACATTATTACTTAAATTCTATTATTATTCATCTCTGTTAGATCTGGTTAAATGATGTTTATTTATCTGTTATTTGCAGGTTGGACTCATTTTAAACTCACAATATGAAGCAACAGCTTTTTTTTTTTTATCATTTTGGAGCCTCAGGCTGCAACAACCAGTCAACGTTAAGAACTCAGTTAATAATGAAATATGTTTAAATATGAGATGAGTGAATCTCGAGCTCAAAAACAGAAAATATGAGACAGGAAATAGAAAATAAATGATATTTATATTTGGGGGGGGGGCTCAAAATATACAAAATATAAAGAAAGGCTTCTTTCCAGTTTATGTCTTCAGAAGATTTTATTCAATGTATTTCAGAATTAGAGCATTGAGCAGTATCAGTGCTCTGCTTCCCACTGCTCCAGTGGGAAGCAGAGCACTGATACTGTTCTAACAATGGGTTTAGTATGAGTACATGGAAGAAGACCATCAAATACCACAGAAGAAGAGCACAGAGGCAGGAAGAGCCTCCGCCGGTCAGTGTGTCTGCTGCCTGGAAGTCAAGACAGAAGAAAGAAAACTCAGTTTCCCTCCTTTGGTGATTGACAGGTGAAACCAGTGAAGAAGAGAAACACAGAAACAAACTTTTATAATCTTGTTCCTGTGAGAACCGTCGATAAAGAAGCTGACGGAGGAAATAGTTTAAATAGGCCGTTTATATCTCACCTGTATTCACCTTTCTACCAGCGTCCACCCCCACGACCGTGTCCACGACCTTGTCCATGACCACGCCCATGCCCGTGCTTATGTTTGTGTTTGCGCCCATGTTTTCCATGGCCGCCGCGCTCATCATCACTGCCGCTGTCGCCGCTCCCACCGCTGCTGCCGCTGCCGCCACTGCCACGACCCGGGCTCCTACCACCGCTGCCACGGCGACGACGGGGGCTGTGGTCACGTTCATGTTCATGGTCTCCATGGTGATCGGGGCTGTGCCTGTCCCTGTGGCTGTCGTGGTCACGGTCGTGACTACGTCTCCCGTGATCATCTTCATGATCTCCTCCATGGCGGTCTCCATGGCGATCTCCTCCATGGCGGTCTCCATGGTGATCTCCTCCATGGCGATCTCCTCCATGGCGGTCTCCATGGTGATCTCCTCCATGGCGATCTCCTCCATGTTGGTCTCCTCCATGGCGGTCTTCTCCATGGCGGTCTCCATGGTGATCTCCTCCATGGCGATCTCCTCCATGGCGGTCTCCATGGTGATCTCCTCCATGTTGGTCTCCTCCATGTTGGTCTCCTCCATGGCGGTCTCCATGGTGATCTCCTCCATGGCGATCTGCTAATTGGCGATCTCCTCCATGTTGGTCTCCTCCATGACCATGACCCCCATGTGACCCCTGGTCCCTTGGCTCGGGGCCCAGGTCATAGCCTGATGGGTGGCTGTCTGCAGGAACACCAATCAGAAGACACAGACAAATAAAGACATTTACTTCAAGAATAAAAGTGTAACATCTGGAGAGACGACAGCTGTGACGACAAACAAAACAAACAAAAGAGATGAGCGGGGTGTTACCTGAACTGCTGCTGAACATTTCCTGTTTGTAGCAGGTGATTCCTTTATTAGACACTACAAAAATAAAAGGAAACAGGGAGGTGCCCGTTCACATTTCAGTTAAACCAGTTTGACTAAACAGAAGGAAAATTACTGGCTTGGCAAAGGACAGTGTAAATGTAAACCTTTCAGAAACCAATAACTCCACTTGTTTTTAGCAGTTTTGAGTTTCCTCGCCTTCAATTTTGGAAAATGCTGAACTTTTTCAACCATAAAATTCATCCTTTCAGTTTAACTTCCCATGCTGCAGCGTGTGGAAAGAAAACTCTCTTTTTGGATTTGACAAGTTGAAGCGTTTAGTTTTTAGTGTGTTCAGCTGTTTGTTTCAAAGCACTTAACGCTCAAAACATTTGTAATGACAGACGATAAAATCTTGTACTTACATGATGTGGAGAGCAGTCAACAGCTGCACCTTCTGTCAGTGTCCAGAAGATGCACTGCAATTAATAAGCACAACAGCTGCATTGTTGTGTCATCACGTCAGCGCGCAGGGCAGGCGGAGTGAGAGGCGTCACTTTGATCTGAGAGATTTCATTCAAATTAAAAAAGGCACCAAGAGCTTTTCTTCCATTCAGCTCCATTTCTAAAGATTTCTTAAAAGCACACGCACACACACGGCGTGGAAGAGAACCAGAAAAACATATGAGGTAGGTGAACAGCATTCATGGCTAGGCAATGACGCCATCTTGGACTCCAGCATTCATTTCCAACAAAGACTTGGTTATTCAATACATATTTGTACCAGTGACAGTTTAAACTCTGACAGAGGAGAGGAGTAAAACTGACCCACAGATAATGAGCCATCATAGCTTCCTCCTGTTTGCACTCTCCAGCTCAGTGTTTCCTCATGTCCCCATGTAAATAACGAGATGCAAAACAAGAATTACCATGGCGTCGCTTTGCAAAGCTGCACACAGCTCTTAGCAAGTGAAGAATGATGTTTGATGCTGAACTCACAATGTTTTGTTTGTATTGTTGATCACTTTATTGTAAACTCTTTTGTCCCTATCAGGATCCTGTAGCAATGATGACTCCATTTTACCAGTGATTTGATTGGTCAGTAATTTGGCTGTTGACAGGTTTTCATCTGATTCTCTGAGGTTAACCTGCGCCGGAGCAGGTTAGGGGTTCAGCGTGAGTTACCATGGTGATTTACCCCGGTAACAAGTGAACCATCGTCGTAGGACTGAAAACCAGAGTTAAACCTGAAGTTACCTCGATAACCTCAAATCCTGCTTCGTAGTACAGACCTCTGGTGTGTAACATTAAATACAAAACCATGTGACCATGTACAAGGTGAGATACATTAGAATTATTGCTAAAATAGTGTCGGCCGATATAATCACATCATATTATTATAGTAACTACCTGATGGAGAATCATACATAAATATCCAACATTAATATTCAAACCAAATTACATAAATGATGAAAACAGAGAAAACAGCAGCTTGAGTCAGGAGTCGCAGCCTACGTACCCACGCGCGTGTACGCTCGCTGCAACGTGCGTAGGCACGCAAGTATGCGTGAGCACGTTGCAGCAGCGTTTAGATCCTTTGAATTAGCTACGTCAGATTCTAGATTGCTCATTGTTTTGCCTTTGATCAGCTGCATCAAAGGCACAGGTATGTGAAGGAAACCAACAGTTTTCCTGCTTGTTAGTCATTGTACTCAAGACCTCACCAGAGACACACACGTTTCTCAGAGCATCCACTTTCAAGATACGTTTTCTTCTGTGATGGAGAACAGTTCATGTCAAGACTCAGCGGCTCCTGTTCTTGGAGCCATTCCCAACTTGTCCACTGCTCGTCCCAGTGGATTCACTTCTTTCCCCCCTGGTGTCACACGAATCCTTGTTCAGCCAGGCCCCTCTACAATCATCCTGGAGTTACCAAGAGGAGAGTTTGATTCTCCTGCCTGCAGCTATCAAGCCACATCAGAGAAGACCACCCACTCTGCTGACTCTCCTTCCTCTGGCTTTGAAGCCATCGTGGAGACCGTGGACCAGAACAAGCTGTTTGTCACCCTGCTGACCCTGAGACTGCTCCAAAAGTGCAGTGTCCTGGACATCTGCACGGAGGAAGAACTGGCCACCTACGCCAAACACCTGGTGAACCGAACACTGCAGGGACTCACCGTGAGAGACGGTTTCTGCCCTGATGAAAAAGACATCAAAAAGATCTGCAGGGCCGTCATCAAGGATCTCACCAAGAAGCTTGGCGGGAAGAGCTCTCTGAACTTTGTGATGCTGTCTGAGCAACCAAGCGTGGATGCGGTCATCGTCAACACACTACAAGTCAACATCTCAAAGTACTCGACTGTGTCTGCAAAAAAGAAGAAGACATCTTCACGCAGTAAACTCTTCTGGCCTGCTATAAGTCTGGGAGCTGTTTGTGGCGTGTGGTTCATCTTGGCCGCAATCTTTCTGTAAACTCCTGAAGGTGGCACGGTGGAGCAGCGGATAGCACTGTTGCCTCACTGTTGCCGGTGTCAAAGGACAGGCTAATGCTGGTGAACAGCCCTGGCCTGTCTCCTATCACTAGTTTACACTGTGCCACACAGGGGGGAACTGGGCTCACTGGTGGTTCTGGCCTCGTTACTGAAGCCAGGCCCACCACTGGACCCAGTTCCTCCCTGTCCTGGCGTGGGTTTCCTCCGGGTGCTCCGGTTTTTCCCACACTCATAATTCAAACCCTAATTTGGACAATAAAATCATTCAATTAGATACTTTTGATTCCTGAATGGACTTCTTCTTAATATAATCATATGACATGACATATATAATATTTCCTAATCATATTTTTCCATGTTGAATATTGATCATACAGTGTGAGTGTAACTTATTTTAAATCTTAATCTGCAAAGAACATTTTAACTCATTTAAATGAAGAAAATATAATGGAGAAAAAGTTCAATATTTTCCTCTGAAATATGAAGTAAAGCACAAAATGTGTTTGGTAAATCTTAAAAGATCTGTAAGACTAACTGAAATTCTCTAAGACCAAGATAAGGAGAAAACCTTAAGTAGTGAAGTGAACATTTTAAGGAAACCTTAAGGATGAAATTAAGGGTGTTTTTTGCAACTGGTTTAATTTTAAGGAAAACTTAACTCAGACTATAAGGAAAATCCTGACTCTATTTTTATTTTTGCAATGGTTTAACTGACTTTAAGTGATTTCTTAAATATTAGACCAAGATAAGGAGAAAGCCTTAAATAGTGACGTGAACATTTTAAGGAAACCCTAAGGATGAAATTAAGGGTGTTTTTTGCACCTGTTTCTCTGCTGTCTCGATTTCTCTGGAGAAACTGAGACGTCATTTCCTGTATAGAGGATCTTTGCTAACGGTCATTTGCTACTACAGGGCTTTACCGTTGCTTAAGTGTCGTATCTCTCGACATGAAACGTATGAAAAGATATAAAATATAAAAATAGTCTCCATAGAATTTTTTTCGCTAAAAAATACAGGTAATGATGTATTGAATTTTAACAAGGGGAGACCGCGACATCTTGTCAAAGGGGTAAGTTGTCAAACCGATCATATCTCCAAAACCAAAGGGCGCTATCTAAAAAACCAACCGTTACTTACGGTTACTTACATGCATCAAATTTTCAAACCTCAAAGTAAAAAAAATTAAGCTGCTATTTATGTAATAAAAGTTGGTGTTCAATTATATTACTTTAGCACGTGATAGATGAGAGAACATGTTTATTTTGATACCTAAACCAAAGAGCTGTACTAAGCTAGCGTTAGCATGTCACTCTTTAACGGTTAGCTAATGCTACTAAGCTAGCATTAGCATGTCACTCTCTAACATCTGAAAAATATAAAGTGACAATTTACCCCAGATAGTTAATGATGGGGCAACTTGTCACAAAAGCACATTTTATACTTAACCATTTATAACTCTACATTTAAATAAATAGTAAAAAGATTGTACATTTGTGTACAAGAATTTATTGTTTAAATTAATTTGAAAACTGAGTGACTGTGATTTACTGAGACTAAGAAATTAATCAGGTGGAGAAATTTAAACTGGTCAGGGGGAGATGTCACATTAGTTTCAGTTCACTAATGCCAATTTGCTGCCAGTGGCATACCCAGATGTGGCAAAGATTGTAAAACAGTATGAAATAACACCTGAATAATAAAACTTAACTCTGAGAGTTAAGGTTTAGTGGTGTTAAGGTTCAAATATCATGTTTTTAATCGCAGCAGGAGACCTTTGTTCACTGTGTATGATAGTAATATAAAACTGCAGCCTGATCTTTGTCCTCAGACCTGGTTTATAGTTTTATAATCTGCTGAGATTCAAACATTCAAACGACAATGACAAGGGAGAAGGAGCGGCGTTTGACTCATTTCACTTAGCCTAGCCTTCACTAGCCTTTGTTTTAGCAGATGATCCCACTCAGATGATACAGATGTGAAAAAGACACATGGACCTGCTGAACCGTCAGGAATACCTGCATGATTGAAGTAAGTATCGTCCTTATTACAGTGTCTGATTCAGAAACAAAGCGTTTGTGCAGATGTGTTGCTCTTCAGAACATAATCACATGCAGCCTCATTGTGCTGTCGTTGATTTTTCTCATCTCTTGTCTTTGAAAATAGTTTGATATTCCTCTTTAATGTAGTCCTTGATTTAATCTTTTATTTATTTTGTATTTTTCTTACCATTACATTCATTAGCAATTATTAAATGGATCATACAAGGACGACAATAACCTTCTCCTCTTTTCTCTGTCTAGTCTGTTGTCTCACATCAGTGTGGCTGCTGGTTATTTACAACATGGAAAGGTATTGTAGTCATTTGAGTTTTTAATAAGAATTGTTATTGATGTTTTTAGGCTCTGATGTGCTGATACTTGAACTTTGGACAGTCTCATCGTAAAACAACATATTATGATATCAACACGCAGCTCATTTGATACAGATAGGACCGTATCAGAGATCTTTGACCCTATGTTCACAAGTGCTGAAGACATAAAAATATCTCTCATATAAAAAGCTGAATATATAGACCCTGATCGCCATGCCAGGAACGCTTTGGCATCAAACTCTTGTTGTGAAAAGTGTTGTCCCCTTCTAGTGACACGAGAGGTGCAATTGCATTCTCTCATGTTGATCTCTCATAAAATGTCTTTTCACTTGTGTGCATTACATATTTCTCATACAGGCTACATGTAGTTTGCAGCATGTGATTTGATGCACACACAAATCTCTTTCCACAACCTCACACAAGTGTTTTCAGCTGCACAAGTGCAAATTTAAACAGACTTAGTTACAAGGAAGGAAAGAATATAAACATTAACTGTGAATGTTCTGCAAAAACATTCATTATGAACATTTTGCACTGGCTATTATTATTATTATTTTGAAATTCTTCTAAAATTCGCCATTATTTTATGAACATTAGACATTAGAAAAGCCTTACTACATGTAATGTGTTTCAGTCCAAAAATAAAAGAATTTTAGGTTAGTTATCTCTATATTCTAATAAGGGAGACCCTGTCCTATGTTAATTTTCTGCAACATTATTTCCCATATATTCCACATTTTTTTATGTCCAAACCTGAGACTTAGTACTAACCAGCCATTTGAGTTTGACACAACTGTGTGTGTCCGTCCACCAGGATCCACCATGATGGATCAGACGGCCCTGAGCCCAGCTGTGTGTCCATGAGGAGTGACTCGTCAAAACATTTCAATATTGACTTCAAAGAGGGACATCTTTCCTCTGAACAGAAGTAAGTTGGTCAAAAAACTAACAATTTGATATTATAGTGAAATTAAACTCTTCATTACTGTATATACATACAGTATACCAGGAAATGACACTAGTGATTGTTCCTTCACACATTTAGCAGTGAACCTTACATGCAACAATTAACAAAAATATGGCCAACTCCAGATTTCATATTTAGCTAAATATTTGTATGTAATGTACATTGAACTTTTTCTTTTTACATTTTTATGTGTGTGTGTGATTGTCCGTCCACCAGGATCCACCATGATGGATCAGACGGCCCTGAGCCCAGCTGTGTGTCCATGAGGAGTGACTCGTCAAAACATTTCAATATTGACTTCAAAGAGGGACATCTTTCCTCTGAACAGAAGTAAGTTGTCTCTCACACTTCTGTTACTGTATTAATTTTTCTTTGGATGGTTTGTTAAAAAAAATGCCTCGCATTCTCGCAATCTCGTATATCTCTCGTTCGCCCCTTCAACTGGATTGGCATCACAATTTTATAGGGTTTTCCCTGACCTACGCCCCAACCCATTACCGAGTTTGGTGCAAATCAGTTCTGTACTTTTTGTATAATCCTACTGAGAAACAAACAAACAAACAGTCATGGGTGAAAACATCAGCTTTTGGTATTATTAACTCATAAAAGAAATATGTAAACTCTGACAAAAGGAACTGAGAAAACCCTTTATGGTTTATAATGTGACATGATACTTACTCTTCCTTCACAGTGTTGGCGAGGTCTGCAGGGATCAGTCAGCTCAGTTGCATCCAACAGATCTGGACTCCATATTTAAGGTCTGCATTTGGACTTTGGACTTCAGCTCCACATAACATGAAAAACAAACAACTGCTCATTAAATGATGTGTTCAATATTGTCTTTCACCATTTTAGCATTAATGTTTAAATCACACTGTTCCCATTCTAGCTTCTTGAGGAGAGCATTAACACGTTTGTGAAGAATGAGCTCAAGAGATTTCACAGGGTTTTGAGCGCTTGTCCAGACAACACAAAAAGGAAGAGGGAGGAGGAGGAGGTGGTTGATGGTGAGGATGAGGATGAGGAGCAGAGGAGGAGCAGAGAATCTTTTCTGAACATCACTCTGTGCTTTCTGAGGAGACTGAAGCAGGAGGAACTGGCTGATTCTCTCCAGAGGAGTAAGACGATCTTTACATTTAATAATAATGTGCTGAGTTCTAGAAAGTAACACATTTACTGTAAGATCCACTCATTGGTCTCAATCCTTTTTTGCTCAATCAGGAGATTCTGCTGTCATGTGTCAGGAAAAACTCAAATCTAACCTGAAGAAGAAGTTCCAGTGTGTGTTTGAGGGGATCTCTAAAGCAGGAAACCCAACCCTTCTGAAGCAGATCTACACAGAGCTCTACATCACAGAGGGAGGGACTGGAGAGGTCAATGATGAAAATGAGGTCATACAGATTGAAACAGCATCCAGGAAACCAGTCAGTCCAGAAACAACCATCAGACAAGAAGACATCTTTAAAGCCTCACCTGGAAGAGACGGACCAATCAGAGCAGTGATGACAAAGGGAGTGGCTGGCATTGGGAAAACAGTCTTAACACAGAAGTTCACTCTGGACTGGGCTGAAGACAAAGCCAACCAGGACATACAGTTCACATTTCCATTCACCTTCAGAGAGCTGAATGTGCTGAAAGAGAGAAAGTTCAGCTTGGTGGAACTTGTTCATCACTTCTTTACTGAAACCAAAGAAGCAGGAATCTGCAGGTTTGATCAGTTCCAGGTCGTGTTCATCTTTGACGGTCTGGATGAGTGTCGACTTCCTCTGGACTTCCACAACACTGAGATCCTGACTGATGTTACAGAGTCCACCTCAGTGGACGTGCTGCTGACAAACCTCATCAGGGGGAAACTGCTTCCCTCTGCTCGCCTCTGGATAACCACACGACCTGCAGCAGCCAATCAGATCCCTCCTGAGTGTGTTGACGTGGTGACAGAGGTCAGAGGGTTCACTGACCCACAGAAGGAGGAGTACTTCAGGAAGCGGATCAGAGATGAGGAGCAGGCCAGCAGCATCATCTCCCACATCAAGACATCACGAAGCCTCCACATCATGTGCCACATCCCAGTCTTCTGCTGGATCACTGCTACAGTTCTGGAGGAGGTGATGAAAACCAGAAGGAGAGGAGAGCTGCCCAAGACCCTGACTGAGATGTACATCCACTTCCTGGTGGTTCAGCTAAAACTGAAGAACGTCAAGTATGATGGAGGATCAGAGACAGATCCACACTGGAGTCCAGAGAGCAGGAAGATGATTGAGTCTCTGGGAAAACTGGCTTTTGAGCAGCTGCAGAAAGGAAACCTGATCTTCTATGAATCAGACCTGACAGAGTGTGGCATCGATATCAGAGCAGCCTCAGTGTACTCAGGAGTGTTCACACAGATCTTTAAAGAGGAGAGAGGCCTGTACCAGGACAAGGTGTTCTGCTTCGTCCATCTGAGTGTTCAGGAGTTTCTGGCTGCTCTTCATGTCCATCTGACCTTCATCAACTCTGGAGTCAATCTGCTGTTGAAACAGTCCACATCCTGGTTATCTAAACTATTTCAAGACAAATCTGAACTTGCTTATTTCTACCAGTAAGCTGTAGATGAGGCCTTAAAGAGTCCAAATGGACACCTGAACTTGTTCCTTCGCTTCCTCATGGGTCTTTCATTGCAGACCAATCAGCGTCTTCTACAACTCCAGTTTACATACAAAGGAAGTATCTCACAGACCAATGAGGAAACAGTCCAGTACATCAGGGAGAAGATTGGTGAGAATCCTTCCCCAGAGAAAAGCATCAACCTGTTCCACTGTCTGAATGAACTGAATGATCGTTCTCTAGTGGAGCAGATCCAACAGTCCCTGAGATCAGGACGTCTCTCCACAGATAAACTGTCTCCTGCTCAATGGTCAGCTCTGGTCTTCATCTTACTGTCCTCAGAAGAAGATCTGGACATGTTTGACCTGAAGAAATACTCTGCTTCAGAGGAGGCTCTTCTGAAGCTGCTGCCAGTGGTCAAAGTCTCTAACAAAGCTGTGTAAGTACAGAAGTAACTGGGTCAATTCAGGATCGTTTGGTCTAAGCAGTAAAATCATGTTTTTGTTTGTTGTTTCTTCAGACTGAGTGGCTGTAACCTCTCAAAGAGAAGCTGTAGAGCTCTGTCCTCAGTCCTCAGCTCCCAGTCCTCTAGTCTGAGACACCTGGACCTGAGTAACAACGACCTGCAGGACTCAGGAGTGAAGCTATTGTCTGCTGGACTGGAGAGTCCACACTGTACACTGGAGACTCTCAGGTCAGGATCTTACACATTCAGGGTAACACTGAGACAATAAAAGTGTTCATGAATGTCAAGTAGTCAAGGTTCAACCTTGATTTATTCTCCAGAATGATTTATTGAGCCATAACAGAAGGTGAAGCCAATCAATCAATAAACTGTAATTGATCATTTGTTCCACATGAATCCTGCTAATCTAAGTCTCGGATATGAAGCTGATCTAACATGTATCTCATGCATGTTTTAAAGGCTGTCAGGATGTCTGGTCACAGAGGAAGGCTGTGCTTCTCTGGCCTCAGCTCTGAGCTCCAACCCCTCCCACCTGAGAGAGCTGGACCTGAGCTACAATCATCCAGGAGACTCAGGACTGAAGCTTCTGTCTGCTGGACTGGAGGATCCAGACTGGAGACTGGACACTCTCAGGTATGTAGAGGCCTGCTGCAGACAAAAGAGATTGGTAGAGCTGGAAACCATGTTGTGTCAAGGTGTCAACTTGTGTAAGAGGAAAGTGGCAGTGACAGTGATTAGCTTTCAGTTATACATGAAATCCATCACCAAGAGACAGGTGATTAAACCAGGTGTGCTGACAAATTCCTGAGAAATATTAAGCTAATAATATCTTTGGCTGAGACTGCTGACTTATCCATTTTCTGCCACTTATCTGGAGTCGAGTCGTGGTGGCAGCAAGTTAAGCAAGAGAGTCCAGATGACCCTCTCCCAGCTGTATCAATCATATATCAATTCTTATATATATACATCTATTCTTTTCCTCTAGCATCAACAGTAGGTCATATTTTGAATTTATGCAGTAAAATATCAACAAGACAAATATCTTTGATCTTCTGACTTTTGACTCTAGTGTCACTTTGATTTGTGATTTTGGTGGATGGATTTCCACAAAGTTTTCTACAGTATAACAAGAACAATTCAGTGTTAATGTACATTATCCAAAAGAGGATGCTGGTCTGACTTAGTGTGTATTTTCCTCCAGAGTGGACAACAGTGGAATCTGCAGGCTGAAACCAGGTCTGAGGAAGTGTAAGTGTGTTTTTAAACTTAACATGAAAACGAATGAGCGAACACTCAACTATCTTCTTCACTTTATTAAACAGGAGCGCTGTGTCGTATTCTCTCCATCAGATTACTGTGAACTCACACTGGACTCAAACACAGCGCTACGAAAAGTCAAACTGTCCGATGACAACAGGAAGGTGACAGCGGTGGAGGAGGAGCAGCCGTATCCTAATCATCCAGACAGATTTAACCACTGGGGACAGATCCTGTGTGAAACTGGTCTGACTGGTTGCTGTTACTGGGAGGTCAAGTGGGAAGGGTGGGTTGATATAGGTGTGACTTACAGAAGGATCAAAAGGAAAGGAAATGGTGCAGACTGCAGGCTCGGAGGGAATGATCAGTCCTGGGTTTTGGACTGTTCTGATGAAGGTTTCATTGTTTGTCACAAAAACAGTGGAACATCTGTTCGTCCTCCGGCCTCCTCGTCTAACAGAGTGGGAGTGTATCTGGACTGGCGGGCCGGCACTCTGTCCTTCTACAGCGTCTGCTCTGACACACAGATCCACCTCCACACCATCAACACCACATTCACTGAACCTGTCTACCCTGCGTTCAGGATTAGGGATAAGTCATTTGGCGCCTCACTGTCACTGTGTTGGCTGTAAGAGAGAGACAGAGAGAGGTAACTGCCAAGAAGAACAAGTGGACTAGTTCAAAGTCAGCTGCTGACAAGCCAGGTTCAGTCTTTATCCAATGTGTATAGAAACACAAACAAAATCATTTTTGTTGTTCGTACGTTGTTCAAAATCACTGGACATGTCACAGTAGGAAAAGCAAAGGTGTAATTCATAAAATGAATGGTGGCTGAAGTCCATTAAGTAGTTGGAAGGTCCTGATATTGTACATGCAGTCACCTGTCAGTCATCTGTGCTGTATTCGCTATGAAAAAATCCTTCATGCACTCACTTGACTGAGGCGAGCCATAAGATGTGAGATGTTCAGGTATTGATATGATACTTGAGAACAGATGAGGTGGGCTAAAAGGTTTTGGGTTGAGGCCATCTGATTTCATATGTTTTTTTACTTTCTTCTCACTGTGTCTATTGTTTTGCACCAAAACACTGAAGCAAGTCCCTTGTATGTGAAAGCCTACTTGGCTATAAACTTAATTCTGATTCTGACTGTGAAGCTAGTTAATTTTTATATAAGCTACTGTAATTAATACAATTATTTGGCATATGTGCAAATTTTTCACTGATTGAAAGCTTGGTCAGTATCATATAAAACCATGTTTGATGTCCTTTGTATTTCATACTTGTTTGTTAAATAATTTGTACACATTTGTAAGAGATAATATAAAAAAGTCTAAAGAATTGAGCTTTTCTTGTTCCAGTCTCTGTTTTATTGTTGTATTTTAAACTATAACCTGGTTATTTTTATGTTAAGGTATTAATATTAACCACATCGATCTACATGATGTGTGTATACTGCCATCTAGTGGTCAGAAAGAGTAAGTTAAACATTCAGAAATTATCACTGCCAAATCTGGAAAATAACCCTGTTTAATTTCACGCTTATATTGTTAACTGCAACAACTCCGACATTAATATGAACTATTTATGCTTTTGTTGTCTGTGGTCACGTCAGGATCAGTGAGGACCCAACGACATACAGACAGGACAGGTAGAGTCACTTTATGGGAGCAATGGCAAAGGAAGAGGCAAATACATCTGAACAGCTGAGGTAAGAAATTATAGACAGGTAAGAAGAGTGGCTGCAGGGCAGGAGTAAGAAAGAAATAAGAAACAAACAAAGAAGAAAAGAAGAAGAAAGCGGAATTTTACGAGAAGCACCTTAAGGCAACTCACAGCCTCGTGACGCCGCACGTCGCCGCCAGGGGGCGCGGTGACATCACCGCCTACGTCTGTAAAAGTAAACGGACGGAGGGGATTTTTTTATTTTTTTTTTAACGGACAGAGGAGAGGAGGTGTTGAGGAGCCGGACGGTGGATAGCTCAGCCTGGGGCGGTGTAAGCTCCACAGAGAGGCCGTGGAGGGGGGTTGAGACACCGAAACTCTGTCCGAGTCTGTCCGAGTGATTCAGTTCAATTTAAATTAACAACTAATTAAGACAGAGCTCGCGCCTCACCTGTTGGAGCTCTCACGGAGAAACGGAGTCGCTCACCTGTGGTTTGTCGTTTGTCATTTGTTTGTCGAAAGCTTTTGTGCAGAGAACATCATTTACAAGTAAGTTAAAGCTCTTAAACTTAACAAAAAATCGATTAACAATTAGTTTTAGTTGTTATTGATGGTAAAAAAGCGTTAATAAGATCACAATTAGCTTAGTTATAATTAGCTTGATCTGCTATGTCGAGTAGCTTCATTTTGTTTTGACATTTAACTGAATTATATATATATATATATATATATCATGTTTTATCATATTAGATAAAGATAACAAATAAATATTCACATCTGAAAAGCTCAAATAAAGATATATTTGTTATTAATCAATTATTAGAATAGATGTGTGTTAATTTTCTGATGATCAGATAATAATCTAATCATTCCAGTTATAATTTTGATAATATTCCCATAATATTCCCCATATTTCACCTGCTGCTCCTATATTTGGAAATGAATTTAAATATAATGAATGGTGTTTTGGCTCCTCAGCCTGTCAGAGT
Organism: Seriola dumerili; assembly: GCF_002260705.1. Lineage (NCBI taxonomy): Eukaryota > Metazoa > Chordata > Actinopteri > Carangiformes > Carangidae > Seriola > Seriola dumerili. Next base: position 118,887 of record NW_019174360.1, on the reverse strand, counting down.
GAACCGATGTCGATGGAGCCCACTGCACGGCAGGCGTCATGGATGCCGTGGACTACAGAGACGACCTGAGGGTTTCGGCAGGAAGGATGAAGTGGTGGAGGGAGGTGGACAAGTGGCGAGGCCGCACGGACGAGGAGAGGGGAGGGGAGGAAGGCGAGGAGGATGAGGAGCTGGTGGAGGTGCTGCTCCGAGGCAAAGCGCCCTGGGGCTTCACCCTGAGGGGAGGAACCGAGCACCGAGAGCTTCTGGTCATCACCAAGGTGACGTAGTTCTTTTGCACCAGAGCTCAAACCTTCATTTTCATTATTCATTTTCACTTTTAAATTGTTTATTTCATTTCATTCACAAAGTTTATTTATTTACTGCTGCTGTGCAACGTGTCAGATACAAACAAACAAGAAAACATCATAGGAGGAAACGTGAGACACTGTTTGTAAGGTGTGGACTGAGCTCTGGGTTTTGGAAACACCTTCATCAGCTCAAACAGTTTCATCTTAATTAGAGTCATGGTGCAGAATTTAAAGCCGTTCGGTGTCTGAAATATTGGCCTTTACTGAGAGCAGCTGTCTTCTTTCATACTGAACATCACTGCTGTGTGAGATATTACACGTCGAGTTAAAAATCTGAACTCTAAGTTTAGAATATAAAGTCAAATGTTCAAATTTAAAACCTCAAATTGAATTAATTGATGCTAAACCTTCATAAGGAGTCACTTTATCTTGCAGTGCTAATTCTTTATATGAAACATGTTGCACAGCAGATACCAGGAGCTTTCTCTGTGTGCAGGTGTGAACTGCATCTTACCTGGAGCCACGCACCGCCGACTCCCTAAGTTACAGCCGGTGCAGGATTTAATTTTTAATCAGAGAGCTCAGGTTTCCGCCCAGCGCAGGATGAAATGACGTCCTGAATGAAACACTGATGGAGAAAAGAAATAGAAATGGTTGTTGTACCTATGATATCCTCAGCTAAACAGAATGTGACCTAGATTAAAAGTGTTGTGACATAAAATCATTTGAAATATTTTTTTAATTGCCCCTGAGATTTGAAGTTGATTTATTTTGAGATCTTTTGAAATAACTGACTTCCTGCTGCACCTGTATTTGGTGTCTATGTGCTCAGGTGGAGGAGGGCAGCGCGGCGGCAGCGGTCCATCTGCAGGCCGGTGACGAGATGGTGAGCGTGAACGCCGTTCCCCTCAGCGGCTCCCGTCAGGAGGCCATCTGCCTGGTGAAGAGCTCCCACAAGACCCTGACCCTGGTGGTCCGAAGGTACAGAACCAGCAGATGCCTGAGTTTTGGCGCCTTAGTGTGAGAAACACAAGTAAATGAAACTAAATAGGTCGATTTTCTCAACTTCACCGCAATAAAATTTGGTCTGAAATAGTCTGAATTAGTTGTAAACAAACTTTGTGTCCTAAAACTCCTAAAATCCCACTATGTTTCTTCACCAACCATTAATTCCTCTTATTAAGGGGGGGTGGGCTGAGGCAGACCCAGCCTCACAGCCTCACACATGGGCCTCTCGCTGCTCGTTTGCCCCTGAGGGTAAAACAAAAGCGGGTATTGTGGAGGCAGTCAGGCTCCAGCCAACGCTGTTATTTCAGAGCTCAGATAATGACTCGTAGATGAGACAGAGGGGAGTCCCTCCCTCTGTCGGCCGCTGCGACACCGACCCACCTCAAACCAGCACCACTCTCACTCTACTGGTGGTCGAGGGGGTCGACCTTTAGCCCAGTTCAGCCCTCAGGTCAGGACAGCCTTCAGTGAGCAGGGATTATGTGAATACTGACAGTAAACATTATTAAGCATGCTTCATTATTTTTCTATTTGAACTTGATATTGTAGTAACAGTGTTTTCTCTGTTTTTTTTATCATTATTAAATAAAAATATTCAGAATTTAGACAAAAACGCAGACTGTAAACAAAGATGGACGTACCTCTGTGACGTCACCCACAGGTTTTTGAAGCTCAGAGTGAGATGCCCCACCGTTGCCATCTTGGCAGTGTCCACCTGTCACTGAAAGAGGCCACGCCCTCAATTATACATAACTTAAGTCCTTAATAAAATGTAAATAGATGAGTTATATAAACAGGTGTCATGAATGAGGAAATCAGCTACAGAAACAAACAGTTTTTTGTACCTGGTTGTAAACATGTTTATTTGTGGAGTCTATGGGGGATTGACTCACTGTTGGAGCTCGGCTCTTGTGGTCATTAGAGGAACTGCAGTTTTCAGCACTTGAGCGTTGGAGGTTGATGCTCGGACAAAACAAGACATTCAAAGTCGTCCTCTCACCTGAAGTCGCTCTGGGAACTTGTGATGGGTATTTTTCTCTATTTTCTGACACTTTATAGATTTGACAGCGCCTGACGAAGATCTCTGTAGATGAAAACTTTGTTTTATTAAAATTAAAACAGAATGCGGATCCTTTTTCTGACTTTGGACTTTACAGACCAGCTGATTGATTTATATTTTCCCCCACACCTGTTGATTTTAACCAGTAAGTTTATTATTTTATTTTATTTTTGTATTGTTTTGTTTGTTTTATTTTCCTTCTCACGTTTGAGTCGCTCCACACCTGCAGCTTGTTGTCTTGACGATGTTCACTCGTTATGAACCAGGTGTGTGTGTTGCTGCTGTGTTTGACTCCAGTGCAGGAGCGTCTGCACTGTGAGTGTGACTGTTTGTCTAGAAATGAGATTACAGTCAGTAACGTATCAGTGGAGTTAGTTTAGTGTTTCTATTTAAATGTTCAGTTAATTGTTATCTGCTATTCAATTAATTGTCTAGTCGTTTCAGCTTCACTCCATTACTTCTGTCTAAAGTCACATTTTGTCCGAGTGACAGGAAGCAGATGATGAATTAGCTCCACCCTGTGGAGGCTTGAGTCCATTGGAAGTGTGTGTGTGTGTGTGTGTGTGTGTGTGTGTGTGTGTGTGTGTGTGTGTGTGTGTGTGTGTGTGTGTGTGTGTGTGTGTGTTTTACTTTTTATAAGGACCAAAGCCTCTTACAGTGATTTGAAATAACAGGGAAAAAAAGCATTGGGTGAATATTTTTCTGTTCCTCCCTTTGACTCGTGTCCTGGCTTTTAGGAATGAGGATCAGGTTTGTGATTTGTGATGAGGTGATAAAACACAGACAGGGTTGCTGTCTAAGTCACACATCGATTAAAAGTCTAAAAAGTCGTTTTATTTCATCAATTCTCCAAAACCCAAAGATGCTGATTTAGTGACGACTCCTCTTATTGGAGAAGCTCGATCCAGAGAGTCTCTGTTGATTTCAACTGAAAAATCACTTAAACATTTAATTCATCACCAGCATTATTGCCATTAATTAATTATTTTAACTGAATATCTATGTAAACTGTAAAATTCAGAGGAAATCTAAGGGGAAATAAAGAGATGAAATTGAGATTAAATTAAAGACCCATACTGTAAAGGAGGTTGTAGAAGAAAAACCTCTATAGTTGCTTCTTAAAACCTTTTCTCCTTTACACTGATGTCAGAATTACATACTCATCTGCTCACTGGGAAAATGGCAAGAGAGACTTAAATCCTGAATCCAATTACTAGTTGCAAAGCCACGGGGCCTGGGCTCAGCTTTGCAGAGCGGGTCGAGTCAACAGGAGGGAAAGGTGGAACGACGGTTGTGTTTCAACAACCAGCTTCTGCAGGGAAAAAACACCCGATCGGAGGTGATTCAGAGAGGGAACGTCAGGTGTATATCGAGAGGGAAGGTTTAAAAACTTGCTCCGAGGGGGCGCTCAGCCGTCCTCAGAGCTGCCTCAGTGCAGGCGTCCTCCCCTGTTTGCAGCAGCAGTGGTACGGTCCATGTTGCCTAGGTGAGTTGACACTACTTAGTGGGATAGGCCATATCAGCAGAGCCCATTGTTTTCAGGGGCTTTGGCTACTCCAACAAGCACAGAGTGGGCGCTCCTGTCTGCTTCTCTCCTCTCTCTGGACATGTTTGCTTTTTAGAAGATAAAGAGAAGATTTTCCACTCCCAGGTATTTCCTCTTCCTCTCTACCTCCCTCTTGTCTCTTTCTTTTTCTGCCTCTGCCTCTTTTTATTTCATCTCCTCTGATTCAATCATGACAAATGGGATTAGATCAGGAAGCGGCGAATGAGTTTGAGATAGCAGATAGCAGATAGTTGTTTTCACACTCATAAAGGTTGAACAGCAGTGACCCATTTTCCAGAAGGATCAGCTGTTAATGTAGAAAAACAACCTGACGAACTGCTGGAAGGGAATTTCCTCTGTTTTCTTAAACGTCCTGAGGATTCATGTGAAGGTGGAGAAAAAGGACAGATGACAACATTAGTGCAGGTAAACTGTGTGTGTGTGTGTGTGTGTGTGTGTGTGTGTGTGTGTGTGTGTGTAATGGATTCATGTGTCGCAGTGTTTCTCTGTGAATTTACAAGGCGGTTTATGTTTGTGTCAAATCATTGTTACAGCCCTTAAACCTGTTGTCCCTCTCTCTCTCTCTCTCTCACACACACACACACACACACACACACACACACACACACACACACTATCTACCCGCTGCCTTTACAGGAAACAGTGGCGAAATTTCTTTTGGCTTAAAACAAAGATAAATAATTTAATTTAGGGACTAAAAATCATGTAGAGAATCCTTTTAAATTCATAGAAAATCTTAAAGTATTTTAATTTTACACCCTATTTTCCCATATTATTACAATTTCTTCCCTTTTCCACTTTAATGCAACATAAAATAAACGCCAGCATTTTCTGTTTGAGTAAAGTTTGTTTGTGTCCTCCATGAGTCACAGGAATCAGCCACTGAATCAAGATGTAGCTGCAATGAATGAATATTGTGTTGTTGTGCTACAGGTGGATGTTGTTGAGAAGAAGTGAAATGTAAAATGAACGAGAGCCTAAATCAAAGGCCTGATTGTTGTTCCAGGCTTTGCCAGATGTTCCAGCTGTTGGCCGTCTTGAGGTCTGACCTCTGTCGAAGCGTGTTACGTTCTCCAGGCTCCCTCCTCTCTTTATTTTCTTGTTGCCGGTGCGGGCAGTGACACACACCGATAAGCCCAGCTGTGATGACGCTGGCACTTTCTATTGTGTGGCTGTGTTTGGAGCTCAGCGCGGCGAGGTCGGCCCCACAGGCTGCTGCTGCTGCTGCGGCCGCTGCAGCGGCGGCTGCTGCTGCTGCTGCTGCTGGTGGTGGTGGTGGTGCTGGTGGCTGTTTGGCCTCCAGTGGCCACAAGCTGGTGAATCAGCAACATGTGTCACCTCTGAGCTGCCTGACAGGAGCTGGCGGGGGAGTGACAGAGATGACGGTTAGGAGAGGAAATGGCAGTGATTTGATAAGAGCGACAGTGATTGTTGTACCAGGGTTTGTTTGAATGGAGGATTGAGTATTGGAGGAATCCTGAGCAAGACAAAAAGTGAGGAAACTAGAGCTGCAGCTAACCATTATTTACATTATTATTAATCATTTAGTCTGTAAAATATTAGGAAATTATGAAAATATCCATCCTAGTTTCTCTGAATCACAGGTGACGGTTTCAACCAGCAGGTAAAACCCAAAGATATTCAGTCTCCTGGGATATAAAGCAGAGAAAAGAATCTTAAAGCTCATATTGTTGATCCATAAGAAGATATATTTGTGCTTTAAAGAACCTAAAACCATCTCAGTGTAGTTTCACATCTCCTCTCTCAGGCTTCTCTCTGGAGCTCTAGTAACAACAGGTCGGTGAGCCAATCAGAAGAGAGGAGGCTCTGAGCCTCTCTTCTGATTGGCTGACTGTTTTCTGAGTGATCCAGTAAAAATATAGCAGATTTCAGGTAAAAACACGCAGAGAAACCAAATCCTGCAAGGTTTGGATGGTGGGTCCAGGTGGGCGGGGCTTGGTGACTGCTTTGTTGTGACATCACAACGTCCTGACAGCTCGTTTTAAGTATTAATATCATGAAACAACACATGGACATGTACTTTTATACTTTAACGGACCTTTAATACAGGAACTCTTTGTTTGAAAAATGAATCGATGATCAAAATAGTCGCCTGATGGATTTGAAGCAGTGAAATAGTTGAAGTGGCCGTTGAGCGCCCCCTAGTGGCCGAACTGGTGATTAGAAGACGTCTGTAGGGAATTGACATCACTGACAACCGGAGATGTTGGATAAAACGCCATCTTGATCTATTTCTATTGATTGTGTGATCAGTCGTGTGGATCATAGTTGAATCCAGTGATCAGGGTCAGAAAACCTAAAGATAAAACTTTTTGTGTGTCTGTCGATGACCTTGACCATGTAAAAAAAAAAAAGTGCTCAGATCCATAAATCATCATTTTTTTGCCTCATTTATAAAGTGGCTGAACTAAATTTACACTTACATTTTGGGGTGATTTTAGTTTCACAGACACACAGACCAAGACTCTTTGACTCCTACTGCTTCTCCTCCCCTCAGCAGAGGAGTCATTCCATGCTGAAGGAGCCACTCGGTATCTGCCTCCTCCCCCTCCTCCTCCCCCTCAGTCTGACATTGGCTGGTATCTCTCAAAACAGACGTGGGCCCAGGCCAAACATTCCTGACCGGGCCGAGTTTCCTGACAAGGACACTGAAGTAGATCTGGAGCAGAGAGGCGAGGTTGTGAAATGTAAACTATCACAGACAGACTGATAACTGGACAAAGTGCAGTCTGATAATCTCATAAATCCTTTAAAAAGAAGCACGTGTATTTGTTTTTATGTAGTCGGTGGTTTGAATCAGAAAATACTTGGAAACAGACTGAGACGTTCTTGCTGCACCTGTTTGAAGAAAACACGACTTTAAAGACTCAGTTACGGATAAAGTCGACGTGATAATAAGTTACTGCCACTGCTGTGAAAGATGCTCGTGAGCATCCGTCACTGTTCCTTTATCTGTGACAGACGGAGCTGCCGAGGTGTTGTGGTCCACACACTTAGAGTCCAAACACTAGATCGCAGCAAGGACACGGGACAGGATGATAACTCCTCCCCCTTCGTCTCAAATCCCCCCCTCATAATCCCCCGGGGAAATCTCCTCCAGCACAAGGTGGAGTGTGTTTGTGTGTGTTCATACTGGGAGGAGGAGGAGGAGGAGGAGGAGGAGGTGCCAGATTCCTCAGTGCTTGTTTCTGTCAGACTGGTGGGAGTAGTGGTGTCAAAGTGCATCTCTTTTTCTTCCTGTCCCGAATTGTTTTTGAAGGAGTTGGCTGCAGAGGTGTCACGCAGACAGATCACACACACACACACACACACACACACACACACACACACACACACACACACACACACAGAGGAGAGAACAGTTACCAGAAAGCTGGTAAGTTCCCATGTTTTGTTGTTGCTTCATTTCACCAACATCTCCATCATCATCACTTCAGATTTTCTTTTCAGATTTTCTTTAAACAAATCTGTGAGAGCAGGAAAAACATTTCAACCAGTTTGTGACTCGGATTATTTGCTAAAATCAGGTTTAATGTTGTTAATTCTTCTGCATCTTTTGTTTTCAAGAGACAAACCTCTGCAAAGCTGAATAGAAACATGTTGATTTGCATTGAAAACAGGTTGAAATCTTAATATCTTGATTTTTGCATCTAACTGAACAACTTTTTTTGTCTAATGATTATTTTTATTTTTCAGTTTAGGAAATAGAAAATGATGTCTTCATGTTTCTAGTGGAGCTCAGGACAAATCGCTGTCGTCCACGTTCAGATTTCACCCCTTTGTTTTTATGTTTGTGGAGTGAATCTCAGTCAGTGATGAGATCAGCGAGACTTCGGATGCTCCTGCAGCCAAGTGGGTCAGCTGTGTTTCAGTTCGGTGTTTTCTTGAATGAGCTCGGCCTGAGTTGGACTCATGTTTCCTGGGAGTGAGCGGTGGCGTCTCCTCCCCGGTGGAATATCTGTGACAGACCAGCTGTATCCCCTGACAATAGGCCCTCTGCGCTTTAGAAAAGGGGACATTTGCATTTCCTTTGTGCGGGGGCTTGTTTGGAGGCAACGCAACTCTCACTTTGTGTCACATGGAGCAGAGGCAGCGAAGGGGTTTATGTTAAAGTAACAGTTTGGGATCAAACACAGTCCTGTTTGCTGCTGCATAAGTTATCGTGATTTTAAAAACACCTGAAACTGACGTTTGTTTTGTGTTTTATTAAAAACATCCTGGAAATGACAAACCCATAACACACAGACTCCTGGATTTGCAGAGCGATGAAAGCTACCTGTCTCAGCCACAGCTGATTTCTGAGGTGCAGTGCAAAGATTTTGCATCTGCATCGTTTTTGTCCAGAAACATCATAATAAACTTTTATCACCTTTACAAGCAGCCAGTGGTTGTATTGACCTTGAGTTTTGACTTTCTTTTCTTTCCCTTCCTTCTTCGCTCTAATCTTATGTTTCTGTGGACGGAGAAAGTCAAACCCACAACAAGATTAGTAAAGAAATCAGAGTCGGAAAGATGCTGCTCTCTCTTTATTCCATGGCAGCGACTGGGAGACTCTGGGACTCTGGGACTCTGGGAGATGGCCAACAGAGATGTCCCACTTGAAGCGAGGGCACGGCAGGGAGGGAAAATACCTCCCTGCATTCCTCCTCTGAAGGAATGCAGCGTCTCCATCACGGCCTGGCAGGGTTAAAGTTTCGGTCAGGGTGACTGAAGTCTCATTTGGCTGAGAGATTTCACTTGGGTCTGACATTTGAACTTGGAAAACAACCTCCCCAAAGATCAGCATTTGAAATGTCAAGTTCCTTTTTTTTGTGCACATAAAACCGTCTGATAGTTTCAGCTGAGGTGGAGGAGGTTGTGGTGGGAGGGAGGCAGATTTCCTCTCCATCCCGTGGATCCGGTTCACATTCGTCTAATTTTTCTCAAAGCTAAGCAGCTAAGCTCTGTCTGGGCCAGATGGCTGTGACAGATCTGTCTCCCTCTCCTGTTGTGAAAGCTCTTCACAATAAAAGACGGCTTCACCCAGAAACACACATGAAGTTCACTCTGGATAAAAGCTGCTCCGGGATTTAGTGCAAAATAAAGTCACGTTTCAGCTTTGAAAAATACTGATTGTCCTAATTATCAGCTGTAATTAAAATAAACCTCAAATTCAGTTTCTGCTTCTGTTCATGTTTGACGCCAACGTTTCCTTTGCCTCCTCTCGCTCGCCGCCCATCAGGCCTAAAATGGTTGACGTCGTATCTGCGCCACGCACAATGCCGTCAGAAACCGAAGTTCACGTGGCGAGGAGCTTTCTCACCAAGATTTTGCGAAGCTCTATGAGGTACCGTCATCCAGACGCGTCCCGCTGTGTTTGCTGGTAGTTTGTGTCCCTGTGGTCGTGCAGTTTTTACCTCGTGATTTCTGTCCTTTCTCTTTTGGTGCTAGTTGTCCAAACCAAATACTCTTCAGTCGTCATTAGTTCAGTCCTGTGATGTTGGTTTTGTCTCTGGTTTAATACACTGTGTGATTACATGATCTATTAAACACCTGTAATTATTTTCCCTTTCAACATGCTCTCCAGGAAGAACCGCTTCAAAGGGTATGTGCCGGTTCGGTGTGAGCAAAGTGAATATCACAGTACGGTTATCAGTTTATGTTTCTAAGCTTCGTTCCAAGGTGTGGGTGGTTTTATAAGAGCAGGTTATTCATTTTAATTGGATTTCCAGGCCAGAAGAGTTTGAAATGTGCACACAAGTATTTTGATGAACAACAAACCAAAGTCTCTTATGAAATCTAACGGATTCTGAAATGCAGATTATGTGAAAACAATAAACCACAGTTTTATTGTGGACGAAAAAACCCGCTCAACTGAATGAAGTGTACTTGAAGCTGCAGTTTTCATTGGAGAGTCTTTGCACCGTCTGAACTCTGTGCACTTCTGTTGGACGAGAATGATGTTGGTGCCAAAACACATGACAAATGTGCCACCTGTCTTCTCCTGAGAGAAACAGGAGCTGAAACGTCAAATACTCCCCTGCGATAGTGTAAAGTGTTTTGTTTGCTCGCTGCCTTGCAGGAAGAATGATCCGGGCTCACGGCCTCATACCTGGCACTCCTCCAAGCTGACAGAAGAGGAGTCGGAGCCCGCTGGGAGAGAGGCCACTCCAGCACCAGTCTGGCAACCAAAACATGAAGCAAGGTGAGTCGTCTGTTGGCCCAGAATATCGTCTGTTCAGTCAGGTAACTTTGTGATAATAGAACAATAATTCATCAAATTCAAACATGACTTTTTTCCCGACCTCAGGCCCAAAGAGTCGTCCACACAAGCGGATCAGAAGCCTCATTGTCAGCCACCCAGTCAGTTCAGCTCAGTGAACAACATGGAGAGACTGGACCGTCCGTCTCATCTCTACCCAGCAGGTCGTCTTTCCCCGACCAAATACATCAGCAGCACTGAGCCGCTCTGTGGACCAGGAGGCAAGAGAGACTCCGGGTTCAGCTGTTTCTCCAACGGCTCCAGCCCTCCGGCTCATGAGCAGAGCGCCTCAGGGAGGAAGGGCACGAGCACCGAGAACATTTTCTTCAAGGGCCTTCAGAGCGAAGGGCCTCAGCAGGCCGGGCGGCCCCGGTACCTGCAGCCGACGCTGGGGAGCGGAGGCTGGGAGGGGTCGCGGGCAGAGGAGCAGCCCGCCTCTCGGGTTTCAGTTGCAGGTCGACCCGGCACCGGCCCGGTGTGGCAGGTACCGGAGAAGAAGAAGTCCCAGTCTCCTCCTCCCCCACCTCCTCCCCTGCGCAGCGACAGTTTTGCCGCCACGAAGGTGTTCCCTTACTCTGAAGGGCCGAGCGGTCCGACAAAGAACAACGGCAGATCAGTTGAAAAACAGTCTGAGAACAAAGAACAGAACGGCCTCAGATCTCACCAGGAGAAAACCTCAGAGGCCAGACGGAGCTTCAACCCCCTCCCCACCAAAGACTTCCTCCATCCCAACACGGCAGCTGACCACAACCACAACCAGCTGCACCCCAACAAACTCTTCTCCCTGTCCAGCACTGATGTCCGACAGTCTCATTACACCCAGGCTCCCACCCACCAGAGGCAGTACAGCGACGAAAGCCCCCTCTACCTGCAGACTAGATCTGCCCCTCCCACCAAGACCCAGAGTGTGGGAAACTACTATCGCAGCCTCCAGGATCTGCCCACAAACATCTTCGGCCGCAAACACGTCCGGCACTCCGCGGCCGCCACGACAGGTTCTGCTGCGAACCCAAACCTGGAGGGTGGGGGCCACAGCAGATACTACAGCATGGCGAGCAAGCATTCGGTTCAGACCGCTGAGCTCAGGCAGGTGAAAGCAGAGAAACCTCACCGGGTAAACAGCAATGAACCAGGTTTCCAAGGTTCCCTGAAGGCAAACGTTAAGGCGAAGTTTCCTCTACCTCAGTCCCAGGCGCCTTACAGTGAAAATAAGGAGCGCAACGGTCATTCCCATCCTGGGAACGGTCTTCATTATGACCACCAGACGTCTGAACACTCGGCTCCAGGCCGCAGCCCAGAGGATGCTGCAAAGAGAAGTGAAGGACACACGCATGACATGAAAAGACACTTTTCAACACATCAAAGTATTGATCATAAAAACAGTCTTTCAAGGCAGCAAGACCCATGGGTGCCTCAAGAAGACCACCGGATATCCCCGCTGAAAACGCCGCTTCTCCACTCGCTGGCCCAGGAGAGCAGGAGTCTGGCCGAGAGACAACCGGCAGCGACGACCGTGGGTGTCATGTCCACCCAGGATGCTGGTGACACCATGGCCAGCGGCAGTGGAAAAGCGAATCGCCGCAGCGACCGTTACGCCACAACCCTCCGCAAGGAGATCCAGCAGAAACGAGCTCAGCTGCAGAAGAGCCGCAGCGCCGCCACGCTGACCTGCGACGCAGAAGACGAGGAGGGAGAGGACTGGAGATCCACAGAGACTTCTACGTCTTCCAGCGTCTCCTTTTCCAACACCTACAAGGACCACCTGAAGGAGGCGCAGGCCAGGGTCCTCCAGGCCACCTCCTTCCAGAGACGAGACCTGGAGCCCCTTGGACCGGAGGCGCAGGCAGTTAAAACCTCCAACGCACGCATCAGAGGACGTAAGCGCTTCCCCCTGGCAAAGAGGACGCACTCCTTCTCAGAGCCTGACAAGATCGACAAGGTAGGAGTGGAGGGAGAACCTCAAACAGGGTCCTTCGGAGAACGGAGGAAGTTCTTTGAGGCCAAACCGGCGTTCTCCAGACCTGTGCTGAAGTCCAGTCAGGGTTCAAACCTGAACGCAGACCTCGGCGAGAAACTCAAACAGAGAACTCCGTCTGGAGAACCTGAGGAGGCTCACCCCCCCGCGGACCCCTACCACCTCCTCAACCCCGGACACATGCAGACCTCACTGGAGCAGCAGAGGCTCGGCACCTTCGCCGAGTACCAGGCCACGTGGAACAAGCAGAAGAAGTCGTCGGAGGCCAAGACGCAAGGGAGGTATCACTCTGCAGAGAATATCTTAGACGCAGATTCTGAGGAGAAGACCATCTGCGTCCATGAGAGATCCAGATCGTCCCCCTCTGCAGACTTCTACACACAGGTGGGTTTTTATATTTCTGGATCTGACAACTAAGTCATGAGGTAACGTGCACGACCACAAGAAGATGCAACAACAGACTACTGCTGTCATCTTCTGTTGACGGCAGGCTGCGTTTAACAAAGGCCTTAACTTTACCTTTTATTTTGCAGAATATTCCTTCATCATGGAGAGACCCTCAAGCCCAGCAGAGCACTTACACCACCAGGTGAGATCCTAGTTTGTTTGTACTGTGAATATATATATAAGATAACATTTAAAATCACGTGGGTAAAGCAAAGAAACATAAACTGGAAAACAAAATCTGACGGGTGGCAGGATGTCCCAGGGGTTGTCAGGTCAGGTCCAACAGCATCAACATCCATATGTGCTGAACACCTTCCTGCTCAGAAACATCCGCCAAAAGGAAATGCTTGTGGAGTTTCATGTAAATGTGGAATGTGTTAGAGTGGTGAGATTTCAGAGCAGAAAGAGGACAGGTCTCCGTTTCCCGGGCCTGAAAGGAAATGAAATCTATCTCCTGTTGTCGGAGCTCGTGTTGAGGTGATGAGTTCCTCCTGGACTCCTGTAGTAAAGTTACTGCTGAGTTACGGCGGGTGGAGGGTGTATCAGTTCATTCTTAAGCTGCTCCTGACAAAGAGCAACTTATCCGTCGTCTGCGTGATCGTTTTCTTGGTCAAAAGGTGAAATTAATCCTCAGCATTTGCTCCTTTTGTTAGTGGGCTGTGTTCTGCTCAGGGTCGGACGTAACACCCTGCAGGAAATGTGATATTCAACAAAGCTAAGAATTCTGTCTCTGCTGTTACCTCACCTCGTCTTAGTGGCTGGTGTTTGAACAAGATGAACCACGGAAGTCTTTTGCTTTACGTTCATCATCAACCAAAACCTCTTTTATATGTTATTTTATGCCTAATTTGAAGCGTAAAGAGAGACTTCTCCTCCTTGCTTTGTACATCAATAAGAGGTTTAAACATGTTCATAATAAATGTAAGGTGAATTTAATTGGCCAGTCTTTTTACTCTTGCAAATTAAGAGCAGTTTGAAGCATTAAATTCAGAATTACTGGATTTTATTTTTTCACCAAACGTCTAGAGGTTCTTTTAAACTTTATTCACTTATTTGTACATGGTTGTTGCTTTGAAGAGCCTGATTAAAATGAAGGGGAATAATGTTTCAGTAAAGTCTTCGTTAGCAAAGGATGTTTTTTAAATGCTAACGTTGATATTGCAGTTAAAAGGTAAATAATGATTATAATAAAGAGAGAGTTAATTGAATTTACAGTTTCATTTCACAGTGTTTTTTTTGATGTACTAAAACCACAGTCACAGACTTGTTGTTCTAAACAGAGCTGTGGCTCAGAACGACTGTGACTCATGTTGTGTTGATGGAGTTTGACTTGATTCCCAGAACGACTGAAAAACACAGTAAAGATGGGTCGAACGTTTCTGAGCCTTTCTCTTCAGAACCTGTAATAAAGAGTTTAACGGCTTGATAAAGACGGAAAGAATCAATGTTTTGTTTGATTGTGAAATTAAAAGAATAATTACGTCTCTGTTTTCCTGTAGGACACAGAGCGACTCACTGTGGGACGTTTAATGTTTTTATTTTTTGGTTCTGATGAGGTTTGTCTTTCTTTTGACCTCTAGAGGGAAGTCAGAGAACAGGCAGCGATACCAGCCTGACCACAGCCCACAGGCGGCCCCGCCGGCCCCCAGAAACGAGGGCCCAATCCCGGGCCTCTCTGACCACAGGACCAAACCAGATGCCGCCAATCCCTCCCACACCACCCTCTCCTCTGGCCCTCGTAGCCTCAGCCCCAACCCTGGCTCCCAGCATCCAGCCCAGCCTCCACAAACCAAGGGCCTCCTGCCGCCGCCCAGGCCCCATTTAGGCCCAGAAACCACATCCTCCTCCCAGGAATTCCTCGCTGGGGCCCAGGCCGACCAGTCAGCGCTCCAGCCTCTGTCCAGATCCAGCTCCGACACCCAGCACCATGCTGCTGCTCGGGGCTCGTCCGCGGGCCCCGCCCCGGCCAGCTCCCCTCACCTCAGCAGGACACCCGGACCAGACATGAGCGAAGGAGATGTAGACACTGAGCAGGAGAAGGAGCAGCCACCTCCACCTTCCTCCTCTCCATCCCCGTTCTCCTCCTGGGCGGACGCTCTGTCTCTGCCCACGGCGGACCGAGCGCGGTCTCCCTCGCCGCAGTTCGCACCGCTGAGACTGACCGACAAGCCGCCGGCCGTGTCCGTGTGGGATGACTCACCGCTCAGGTAAGCAGCTTAGCAAAGGCCTCCATGTCTCCTCACTGCCCCTCGTTATGTAAAGCTTTTCCTCCTCCTCTAATAAAAGAGGCTTAGAATAACGGCTCCAGGTAAACATGGAAGAAGACACATGGAGGGGAAGTGAGACGGTGACAAACAAAACAACAACAGATAAACAGATTTATACGTCAGATCTCGAGTAATGAAGCAGCAGGTTATTCAGTCTGATCGTGCACGTCGTAGATTTCCTCAGCAGCCGGAGACGAATCAAAGTGGAGGCTGTAATTTTGTAGAAGCCACTTGGCAGCTGTGACCTTTTCCTCTGGTGGCGTACGATCAGTCGCCGGCGCAGCTCTGGTGTTTATTAAAAAACTATCTGTCTCGTGTTCAGGTCGGAGAATGAGTCGAGGTTTGCAGAAGTGATGGATGTGAAGAGTCTAGTGAGGAAAGTCCCCGTGAGGATCGTCCACGCCGAGAGCAGCTCAGATCGGGAGGGGCGGGCCTACCTGCCCCAAAGCGGCGACACCTGCAGCTTCTTCGGGCCGCCGCCCCACGTCCCCTGCCTGGGCGCCACAGAGCACCCGGCCTCGTCCCTGTTCAGCGCCTACACCCGCCAGGCCGCTCCGGACCCGGGGCAGGCTTCGGCGCCGGCCCAGGAGTCGGCGCCCGAGCTGCGGCGCTCGGAGGAGGACGCCAAGAGAGAGGAACTGGCCAGGGACATCATGGGCAAAGACAAGTCCCTGGTGGACATCCTCGACCAGAGCGGCAGGAAGACCACCATGGACCTCATGGAGGGACTCTTCCCCTCAGAGGAGCAGATCCTGGAGGGAGCCCAGCAGCGGAGGAGGGCCTCCGCCAGCTCCAGGCTGCCCACCGCCTCCCCCAGGAGCATGGACAGGTGGGAGACGCAACACCTGCTGCTGCATCCTTTAACCTTTAACCTTTAACCTTTAACCTGTGTGTGTGAGTTTTATCATTTCAATAAATTCACTACAAATGTAAAAACTGTGATTAAAAAGAGAGAATACAGTGAACATGAGGGAGTGGTTCAACCTTCAGTCAGCCTGCCCCCTGCTGGGCAGAGGCTTCATTACAGCCAGGACTACAAGATCGATTTTAACTGTGTGTGTGTGTGTGTGTGTGTGTGTGTGTGTGTGTGTGTGTGTGTGTCAGGAGGGAGGAGGAGGATGTGTGTGTGTCAGCAGCAGCCTCCCTGGTGCCCAGCTCCTCCTACTACAACACATCGGCTCCTAAAGCCGAGCTGCTCATCAAGATGAAGGACATGCAGGTGCAGCTGGAGGAGCAGGACTCTGAGGACGAGCTCGACGTCGACCTGGCCAGTAAAAAGGTAAAACACACGAACTGAGACAGAGATCTGCTCATCGGAGAGAGTTGTTGTCGTTATCGTGTGTAAGTTGGACTCTTTCTTCTTCTCCTCCTCCAGCAAGAGCTGATCTCCAGCCTGGCGAGGAAGCTGGAGGTGCTGCGGGAGGCCCGGCAGAGCCTGCAGGAGGACGTGGAGGACAACGAGACTCTGGGCCGCGAGGTGGAGGCCACCGTGCAGCGCCTCTGTCAGCCCAACCAGCTCGACAAGTTCCGCATGTTCGTGGGCGACCTGGACAAAGTGGTGAGCCTGCTGCTGTCGCTGTCGGGGCGGCTCGCCCGCGTGGAGAACGCCCTCAACAGCCTGGAGGACGAAGCTCCGCCAGAGGAGAAGGTAACCGCCGCGGTCCCACGAGGGCAGAGGAGAAACACAGTAATATCATTCATTAATATATATATTATTAATCATTAATATCCGTTCTCCGTCAGCGCACCCTGACGGAGAAACGCAAGCTGCTGATGCGGCAGCACGAGGACGCCAAGGAGCTGAAGGAGAACCTGGATCGTCGAGAGCGGCTGGTCTCCGGGATCATGGAGGTGCACCTGGACGCCGGGAGCCTGGACGACTACCGGCACTTCGTCAAGATGAAGTCGGCTCTCATCATCGAGCAGCGCAAACTGGAGGACAAGATCAAGCTGGGCGAGGAGCAGCTCAAGTGCCTGTTGGACAGTCTGCCGCTGGAGCAGAGGCCGCTGCTCTGATGCCGACGTCCTGGATCAGGACCGGGCGCCTGGACCGCAAGTGAAGGTGCAACATGTAGCATTTTTGATATTAATGTCTTTGTTAGATTGAGACGACTTCAAGCCTCTTGTTTCATGCTCGTTATTATTTCTCACGATTAATACCAATAATAATTTCCCACGAGGCCGTTTTCTACCAGGAAACTAAAGATGACTCACTCAGCGAGAAGATAAATGGCGGCTTCACTCAGGCCTCAGATATTTCACTTAATGTCCAGACAAGAAGCCGGAGAGACGATGTGACGCATCAGTGATTAAACAAACTGTAACCACAGACACAAAAGTTCCTGTGGTTGAAATTGGCTCATCAACGTACTGAAGGAGATTCTGGTCTTTCCCTCCCGTCACCGTCTTCTGGATCCAGAAACTCACTCTGGAACAACAGCGTCCTTTTGTTGATTAATTGATTCATTTGATTTCATGTAAAACTTCCCAAACTTCACTTCGCTCTGGACACTCATGTCTCAGTGTCCCACTAATCATGACTTTGAGTATTTTATTGAGGCGGCCATGATTTCATCTCCACAGATAAATCCTCTGACTCACAGGCTCCTTTCAGGCCGCCAGTGTTCCTGCTCCTGAACGCCCCCCAGAGACACCGAGCTTTGAAAAATCCCCAAACTATAATTCCTCAGCCGGTGTGTGAACACACACATGTGCTCGTCTCTTCATCTCCTCCCTTTCATATCTGTGTTTCCTGAGCTGGACTGAAGCTGCATCATGAGCTCACGCCTCCGCTGCTCGTGGCTGTTTGTAATGAATCATCATCGCGTGTGTTTTAAGTTTCAAAGAAATATTTTCTAGTAATTTATTGTAGCCTTTTTTCTTTTTTCTTTTTTTGAAGACGTGTATGGAGAAAGGGAAGATGTTTTCCCGGTAATTTAATTTGACTCTTGACGTATTTCTTGTTTCCCGATGAAATGAAACGAAGAGTTTGATTCCTCGTCGTCCTCCTGAGTGGAGCTCTCTGATTCACGCTGGACTTAGAGGCGGATCCGAGAACCGGAGAGAGACGACGCCGACTCGTTCCGGCAGCGCAGACGTTGATCATTTCAGGCTTTCACTCACACTTGGTGCTTTTAGCTGAAGCTCCCATCCAGACATCCTCCTGACTCCTGTACGTTTTCTACTTCAAGGGACTGAGGTGCAGCTGGTGTTTTCCATGGAGGTTAATGATGAAGTTAGCACTTTACTCTCTGCTTTGGTCCTTTTAGGGGACGCCACATATTTATCTGAAGACGTGCCTACTGTAGCCCCCCCCCCCCCACTGTGATCCACATGGACTGATGTGGGTATGGCCCACACTTGATGTATGCAGTGGCTCTTTCACCAACTTGAAAGCAATAAAATGATTAAGCTGAGAGACCTGCTCCTCCTGTCTTCTTCTGCTTTTATGTCCAATCACTTTTTTTTTCTTCTATTTTTACAAACGCTCGCTGCAGAAATCAGATTTTAGAAAACGTTGTTTCAAGAAAATCAAACTTTAATAATAAAGTTTCACCACAGTGTCTCGTTAATACGTTTCTAAAAGTTTCTGCGTGTTCAATGAGAAAAACAAATAATGTTAACGGCATTAACATGTTTAAACAGTCACTGCAGCTTTTGTTTTCTTTGGTTGGGAAGAACCTAACTGAAGGATTTTTGTGCTGCTTCTGATATTTTTTTAGTTTTTACGATGATACCAGAGTAAATCTTTGTCACAGGCGTTTCATGTTTTTCACCAGGCCTTTTATAATCCTGTAAAATCCTGACGCCCTTCGGTTTCCTGTTGTTGACGGTCAGTGATGACGTCAACGACAGGAACTTTTACAGCCCCACGCTGGGACGTTTCACAGCTCGTTTACTGCACCTGATGATAACGTCCTAACAGAGGCCAAGCTTATGGGCGTGAACAAGGTCAAATACCTGATTTTCATCGGAGCGTCTTTAATCGATTCACACCAGAGAAACAGTGTTTAATCTTTTTCTCTGATGATTTGTGAGGAAACAAATTTCTCTTCAGCTGTATTTATTATACACAAATATAAAATAAAAAATAGGCAGTTTAATGTAAATAATTGGCAAATTTTTTCTACGGCCATAAATTAGATTTTACACAAAAAAATCTTCTTTATTCAGTTTCTAACATTGTTGTCCTGATTTGAACCGAGGTCACTTTACCAATGAAACGCAATGTTATTTTAGGATAAATAAACCAGCTCAACTGGAACAACTGCAGTCAGACTGTAAGGCCCCGCCTCTGTCTGAGTCTATATACTGTCAATCATTTACAGTTATGATGGGAAACTGTATCTAGGTTTTTATTGACAAGATGAGGAAGTGACGGTCAGTCTGTTTCCTGGTCAAGAGTTTGAAGGCGGCTCACAGACGGCACTCAGGTACGAATCTAATGAATTTATAACTGATTTCAATTAATTACAGCCTTTTAATCTTGACGTGGTGATTCATATACTCAGAGTAGGTGTCAGTTTTAGTATTTTTAAATTAAATAATTTAATGCAAAAGCTTTATTTGTTAAAAATCTGTTTGTCAGGTTGATTCACGTTTTTATTAAATATATTAAATTTAAAAAGAGATCGTTAAAATCAGAGTGAGAAACATCCAGATTTCTGTTTCCTCCCTCACCATTAATAATGTTTTGCTACCATGGCAACAGTAGCATGTTAAAATGAAACGTTAGCATGTAATGTAGCATCAGTTAGCATGATGCATAATCATAACGTATAAACAGGAAGTACCACTGTTTTGAACGTGATATCCAGTCCTTGCTCTGCTGTTGGTTGAGTAGTGAGGAGGTGTGTGTGTGTGTGTGTGTGTGTGAGCTGCACGTGTTTCCAGGTAACGCAGGTCACAAAAGAGCATCAGGGGGAAAAAGAAGGTGGGGAGAAAGTAAACGAGGCTGAATGAGCTGCAGCACCAGATTCACGGAGAGTTTCAACATGACACCTTCCGCCTGACTTTGACCCCCTGATGACGTTTGGGTGGGATCAGGACTTCCTCCACGATGACGTACTTAGCCCACACGGCCCACGCTCAGCTCGCCGCCCTTTGGCTGAGCTGCGTGGGCTGGACTCTGACCGCTGTGGCCCTTGGACTCATCCAGTGGAGGGTGTGGCTGGTGTCGGACAGGGAGGTCATCAGCTCCGGCGTGGCCTGGGTGGGCGTGTGGAGGGCGTGCTTCAACAGCTTCACGGAGGTGACCCCCGGCTTCAGGGTCATGCACTGCAAGCACATCGGCCTGACGGAGGCCTTCACGCCTCCAGAGATTGTGGCGGGTCAGGTGCTCATGATGCTGTCTCTGCTGGCGGGGCTTTGTGGGAACACCAGCGGCGTTTACACCCTGAGGAACGTCTACTTTGGGGTGGAGAAGAGCCGGCCAATCCGCTTATGGTTCTTCGCCACCGGTGCCCTGTGCCTGACGGCCGCCATGATGTCCCTCATCCCTCTCCTGTGGAATCTGACCTCAGTGGTGACCAATCAGACCATCAGGTTCCCCTCGGATTTCAAGATGCCCCAGGCGCCTGATTCGCAACACGTGGGGTGCGGCATAGGGGTGGGGATGGTGGGAACGTTCCTGATGGTTGTCTCTGGGGTGGTTTTCTGCATGTACAGGTTACCAGAGAGGCCGCAACCCAGGATCCACCTGGACGGGTCGTTACCTGCATCATCTGTGACCGCCGGCCGGGGGAACAACAACGCAGCTTTTGAGTCTCAGGAACATCTGTGATCAGCTCGTCTGGACGTCCGGCTCTGACTTGAAGGAGAGAGAGTGAGAGGCTGCAAAACAGAAAGAGGGGAAAAAACACAAAGTTGTATCTGAGTCTCAATCTGTTTCCAGCAGAGACACACAGCTGCTCGCGCTCCACACACACAGTTTGATTTATTCATCTCGTCAGACACGGCACAGCCACAGCTGTCGCCTCGACTCATCTGCTTTTACACTCGGCGGGAGATCGAAGTGAATGATTCATCTCTTGACAGCAAACAGACCTGATGCCGGTTCATGCTTCAGACTGAGTTCAGCCTGTGGCCCTCTGCTGCATGCCCCCCCCCCCCCCCCCCCCAGCTGTTTTAAAGCTGCAGTGTTGTACTGACTGACACATTAACGTGGCTGTAGGTGTAAATGTAGTTTCGTGGCGACAGTGATGTACATAAGCAAATATAGAATCATAAGCTGATGCACATTGTTCCATTCAGACCTGCTGCTGTAGATCAGCTGTGTACATGTGCTTGTTGTAAAATAATGAATGGGTCTTTTATTTTGTGTCACCACTTCCTCTTTAGATGACCAAACAGTCTGTGTCGCTGCCTTTTTTTACGATTTTTTTTTTTTTTTTACATTTTTAAGTTCATTTAGTAATTTCATTTAAAATATTTGAGAACAATCAACGTTTTTAAATAGAGGAATATTTTTGTTAATTAACATAAATAAATAAAAGAAGAAGAATAAATATTTAAAAAGATCTGTTTCATATTCTGTAGGAACTAATGTTTTGATGTTGCATGGGGTGGGGTCTGTTATTGTGGTTGCACACCATGATCAGCATGTGGAATGAAGGGAAGATTTATATAGAGTGGAGTTTTCCTTTCTTACCCTCTTTGAGATAACGACCAGTGAGGTCTGCAACTTATTTTGTTTGTTTTATGTTTGCAGATATTATATAAATATAGATATAAATATATTTGGACTGAAATAAACATCATCTCAGTAATATAAAATATATATATATGAATATGAATGACATCCAGAGGAGAAAGAGGCTTTATTTATCCTTTGTCTCCAGAGGGCTTTGACCTTTGACCCTGTCACTTTTAGTCACCTTAGATTTGATCCCTGGCCCTTCATTGGTTCTGTGTTGCTGCAGCAGTGAAGCGTCTGACAATCCCTGGTTTTATTATAAGACAAAATGATGAGTAAATGAATAACTACTGTTAAGGAAATGCTTTTAAAATATCTTTGCACATACAATGCTGTGTAAACCAACTGTTTCATTAATTACCTTTACATATTTGACTGATCTGAATAATCTAGAGTCTAATTTCTTCACCTTTTCTTCATATATAAATACTATCTGTAGTTGTGGGCCTCTAATTTCCAATAATTAAAACCTTTACAATAAATACTGGAGTTACAGGTAGAGGAAGTCAACATACTATTTAATAATATACGAAGGATAACAGAAGTTTTTTCTTAAATATTTTATTCAAAAAAAGCAAAAAGCTCATCTCCAGAATTTCAAACCATCTGTATCAATGTTCCTCTAATGATGAACAGTCCCTTCACCTCGCTGAGATCAGTGTTATGGCTCAAATCACAGCCCTTCCTGCCCGGGGAGGGGGGGTTGGGGGGGTTGGGTGGAGAAATGATAACAGGCGCTCAGGCTGGGAAAATCCAATTGAGGTGACAGTTTTCCTGTTTGTTTTGATTCCACACACCTCTGTGGAGTGACGGCCGTTTTCTAGATGATCTGTAATCGCTGCTTCGCTTCGTTTAGAAAAGGATCATTATTTCCTTTTAATTTGCTTTTGGAGTGTAATGTCTGGCAGTGGAGACAGCTTCTGGATACATGCTGTATGCACTGAAAGCAAATGAGTCCCAGAGGTGCAGTTTACCCATCATCCACTGCAGCTCTGACCTGACATCTCGACTATCTCTGAAGAGTGAAACAACCAGAGTGTCAACAGACATCGACATGTTTTTTCTGTGTTACTGGTTCTTTCACCCCTCAGGAGTTGACCTGTCTTTGGGATCCACACACAGTTCGGGGCTGCGAGTGATCTTCACCTTCTTGAGGAACTTTATACAGAACACAGATTAAGAATTTCATCCCAAAAACAAAAAGGAACGCTTTAAAAACTAGCGCTGACAGCACAGTTTAACATGTCACTGTTCACAGACGAGCAGTCGGACTGTCTGTCTGCACCAGCTGCTGGAGGACAGAGTCATCTGAGGTCAAACCACTGTGACTGTCAGCCAGAAAAATGTTTCCAGAACGGGTATATATTTCAATATATAATCACAGAATGAAACCCTCCAATATAAATTAAAAACCACACTGGAGATACATATGGTAGATCATTCAAACACACTCTAATACTGAATACAACATATACAAGTAAAGCACAATTATCATTTAGAAAAATGTTTCAAATCTCAAATATTATCATATCAGGTCAATTATTACCAGAATTTTACAATTTGATTATGGTGCAGTCCTTCAAACACAGGCTGTAAATGAAAATGACTCAGATCTACAGGAACTAAATTTCATAACAAGTGGTTTTGAGGATGAGTTACAGAGAGACTGACTGTCCAGTAATCCAGCTGTTTATCAGCACACACTGTCTGCTCAATGCCCTGAATGTAATTACAGAAAACATCTGGAGTGAACTGCCTCGTGTACAAACAACTGCATCTTTCGCGTCTAACTTGGTGTCAAACTCCTCGTCACATCTCCTCGGGAAAAACAACAGGTGTGCAAGCGACTTATTTTTGTACGAATGAAAAGGAGGATGAAGCCAGTTTTAATGGCTGCTCACCTCAGACAGACTTAAAGGAATAGTGCATCCAGAAAATGTATTTGAGACGCTGTCTGCTCAGCTGATGCAGCTTTGTTTCAGTTTCCTCAAACTTGTTTTATTGTCAGGCAGCTTCTTCAATAGTCAAATATTTGCATCAAGACATAACATTATCAACATCTAATTTCTCCTGACATCCACTTTAAAACCACGTGGCACACAGATGCTTAATGTCGGGGACCTAAAAATCATACAAGTGGATATCAACACGTCTCGACTTCCTCAGCATCATGTAACTGCTAAATTTTGCTCTTTAAAATGGATGCTTAAATTACATTATATTTCAAAACACAAGTGTCTGCTTTCCGCTGTAGTGCACAACAACTTCTAAAAGTCTATTTGTTAAACGAGTAAATACTGAACCTTTTGGACCCTTAGTGAAACTGCTTGGTTTCCAAACACTGAAATTATCAGGAGTTTCATGAAAACATTAGTTTCCTTTAGAGGAAAGTGAAGCAAAGCTCCATTGACAACTGATCTTGTCTTGAAATGTTCATACATATGTGAAGATGATGACAACATTTTCCTGTTGGGTGAACTATTCCTTTAATGCAGCTTGTTCCTTGACAGAGTTATTTGCTTCTGCTGACTCCCGAAAAGAAAATGGGATAAAAAACAAAAATATGTGATTGAATGCTATTGCTCGAGTCAACAACATGAACATCCCTGCACTTCAGAGTACCGCAGACCCACTGTCCTTTTCCTCGTCCTTACCTCAGTCCGTTCACCTTCCCGCCCTCACACACATGGAAGCCCTGATAGAGTCGGTTTTGATCCAGATGGTTTGAAACTGAACAAAAATACGTACATACATACAAAATAAAATACAAAATAAGAGAAAAAAAAGATTTAGAAATGCAGGAGGTTTAATCGTTCCGAAGTCCGCCGGTCTGTTCTTGATAAACCTCGATGACGTCCTCGTCCTCCATCCCCAGCTGACATGAACACACAGCAGAGACAGGAGAGACATACATTAGCAACAGAATAAATGTCCTTCAGTTCTCATCACTCCTAGTCATGATCATAAAATAGAGCAGAGTAATCCAGATGAAGATGTTGGACAGTTCAGACAAAGGGATGCTCAAGACAAGAGAGACAAGTTTACCTCTTTCGGAGTTTGGTTATCTGCGATTCTCTGTCCTTCAAACAGAAACCTTAGCGTGCTCGCTGGGACGCCCTGGAAGAAACACACCAACGCAAAGCGGTATGAAATAACGGCCTCTGGTGCTGCTGGAGTTGAACATCTACAAAAAGCTCAGACTTCCTCTATCCTCATACCTGTCTCTGGCTGTAAGACTCCTTCAGCTTTTTTAGATGTGTCGTCATTTTCACCTTAAAGTGGATTTCACTGCTGTCCTGTGGGCGGAAGGAAACAGTGATGATGAGAAGCAGCAGAAACACACACAAGAAGGTAAGTGAAAAAACACAAAATATAAACATATTGTGAGAATAGTATTATTAGTTATATCATGGTATATACCACAACTGTTATTTTCATCAACCCTGATATTCCATATTGGTGGATCTTTATAAACAAGTAACTACAGGCTACATGTAGCATTTATCTCACAAGTGTCTCATGCAGCAGAAAACTCTCGATTAAGTTTCTTCACTCAGTCCTATTTGTTGATGATCAACTACTGTCCAAAGCTGCATATTCCTATGTTGAGCTCAGTGAGTCCCATCCATCACACCTGCATTTCTACCCACCTGACCGATCACTTTCAATTTGATGTACTCTCCGTCCTTCTTATCCCCGCCGTCTTGGCTGGATGGTTTTGTCTCCTAAAAAGACAATAAATAAGCAAAACACAAAACATTTAAAGGCCAGCTACACATGTAAACAGGCCTGCAGGCTTCATTTCACTGACTTTAACAACACTAAGGTTGACATATTTGTATATTTCGGTTTCAAAATGCAGGTAAAGCTTAATGTTTGGTATCAGAACTTTGAAAATGAACTGAAACCGAAGCTAGCCGCTAAGCTAAGCAGCAAAATAAGCAGTGAGCTCTGGGCCTGCAGCTACATGAGCTAACAGTTAGCATGTTAGATAATCACATACGAGGCAACAGCCACAAAAACACTAATTTGCCCCTTTTTTCTTTTCGTTTCATTTCAGACAATGAAAGACTCTGTGAGGTTTATATCTCACCGTGTCTGACATGTTTCTGCCTCTGTGTGTGTTGTGAAAAATGATCCGAGAACGGCGTTAGCTTTAGCTTCCAGTCGCAGCTTTAGCCTGATGTTGTGAGAATTCGACATCGACCGGACGGGACGACACATTCGAAATGCTTTCAAAATAAGATGAAAGCACTGTGGTCTTCTGCACATAACCGTCTTTAACTGTCATAAAATGAAAAAATCAAGCAATTAATCAATATTGTCTAAAGGGAAATGTATATTCTTTTAAATTTGGCATCATAGTATCAATTCATTATCAAATTTTTATATACTTTATATTTGTATAACTTCCCTGTCATACACTGGGAATTTTTTATCTGTTCGTAAAGCTACTCCTTTACGGCCATGTTGGGTATAATTTAAAGGGATGCTGACTGCAAAGTATGTGGTACTATTTCAAAGTGCATAAAATACAGCCATTATGTTCTGACCACTTAAATTACAGGTATGATCACCCACTATATATCTAGATAATTATTAAAAAATATAGGCCCATTTTATTCCTGTGTGTACAAACGTTTTTGACATGATGTTTAGGTACTTTAATGTTAAATATGATTTCTATGACATGGAAAGTTGTGTTTCTGTGTGACTCCCCCCAACGAGACTTGGAGACTGTCAAGTTTGCCAAAGTGAAAAAAACACATTTCCGGTTAATAACTGTCAACATAAAGTACGAAATATGTATTTATGGTTTTCCCTTCGCGAGACACATTGTGCTTTTATTTTCTCAGCAAAATCTCGACACTTCCGGTAGCCCTTTGTCCATCGACTGTTAACTTGACGCAGCTGTGGGGGCAACAGCGAACGAAGCTACCGTCAACGAGTGTGTAAAGTGCAACAAAATGAAAGCTGTCCATTGACTTTGCCTTTTCATTGCCGTGCAGACACGAGGATACTTTCTCGGATAAGCTGTTATCTTGTCATTTTTCTGCCTGAAGACATCCGCCGGGCTCAGCTGACAGCCGTCGGGCCTCGTCGTCGCGGCCCAGCAGGACTCGAGTGAAGTTGAGAGCGGACTACCAAACTTCTGCTTCCTCCAGCGGCTCTCCGCAGGGCCCGGGGCTCCTGTCACCGGCCCTGTGGATGAGGACGTGAGAAGCAATCTAATCAGACCCCCAGGTGAGATGATAGAGGTGAAACAGTTCGGTTCAGACCTGACATTTGTCCGTTTGATGGTTGCTTTTTACGGCCATGCATTGCGGGAGAGCTTTGAATTAGCATTAGCTTAGCTTGTCAACTTCCCTGGCCTGACAGCTAGCTGTACACGGAACTCTTCGGCTGGCGTTAGCCACTTAGCTTCCCGTATCAGCTATGTATGTGCAGCTGACTGTGTTTTGGTTATATTTCAAGATGCCACATCATTCATTAAGCACATTTTGGCCGTGGCACGTAATGCCAGATTGGCTAGCAACAGTTGTTAGTCAATTTTAGCTTATGGAGCTACTCAGCTAACGCTAGCAAGTTAATTTAAAGCTAATTATCTACTAAAGGAGGCCATAACAGTGGCAGTGTTGTTGGTATCAACTTTGCCGTGATCAGCTCAGCACAGTGATTTGAAAAGGACGATGTATGTTTGCCGATTGTAAAGTGCTAAGCTAATGTTGATGTTGCAGCCCACTCTCACCAGCGTGATGGAGTAGTCAGATTTTACGTCACTCGCAGACAGTGATCGATCAGTGATGATCAGACTCTGATCAGCGATATCCAATCAGCTCCTGATCAGCAGAGGCCATCTTGACTGTCCACACTTTAATTTCCAGACTCACTGCACACAGTCTGGTGCAGAGCCTCTGTCTGTAGTGTTGTATGGTATCATCACGACTTCACACCAGTAACTAACACTTTACTATAATATCATGACAACTGGTGATGAGTGTAGAGGGAATGCCAGGGAATATATCAATATGTTATAGGAATGGCTGCAACTATTAATTAATTCCTGTATTGCTTTTATTATTACATTAAATGTGCTCTATACTTCTGCCTCACCACACTTCCCAGGGAAGTATTGTAATGTTTACTCCATTTTAGAAGCTGATTAATTGATAAGTCGATCATCAGAAAGATGATATGCAGATACTTTAATAACCGATTAATCGCTTCAGTTCATTTTCAGACACAAATAGTGAAACAATGCCAAATATTCTCTGCTACTTGTCGGCTTTTCTTTGACATACATCATTGTAAACAAAATATTTTTGCATATTTGGACTTTCTGTCACATTCGGCACTGGGGATTTTTTTACCTTTCACATACTAAACACATATTTGTTTAAGATAATCATCAATTGTTATTAAAAAGTGATGATAGTCATTACTGGCTTAACCAGTAATGACTTTGCAGATTAAGACTTAACCTGGAAAAACATGATCATTATATGGAATGTTTGTATAAATGACACTGCCCATTACTTCATCAAGTGGTTTAAATTATTGCACATTATTGCACCAATAATACTCTAGTAATACAATATAGGAACTGGAGTAGGGAATAATACTCTGAAGGATGCAATTCTACGTAAATACATTTAGTTTTTATACCGTTAGTGCATTTGTCTGAAAGTCCTTTTGTCCCTTTTAAGGCAGGACTTTTAGTTTTAGTGTTTTCTTACTTTTTAAAGTTTGTTTTTACAATACAGTAAAAAGTCAAATTACTTTTTCTTCACTGATGTTGTCACAATCCTCTGTCACAGGATATGTTGCATTATTGGAATAAATACTCCAGTTTATTAGGAACACTTTGCTGTGTCTAACTGTCCAACGTTATTTGTATGAACGGTTTGGACAAAATGTTGGAATCTTCTTGAAGACAGGATTTATTACAGGCTTGTGTGTCAGATGTATTTTTAACTCCATGGATTTAATAAACAACTGAGTGTATCGTGGTAGAAGACATTTTCTGTAAAATCCGTTGAGAAAGTGTGAATAGAAAAGTTAACCAGAGAAGAAATGCCTGTTTTTGGCTGCCTGACAAATCACAACACTGATGCAAAGATCATATTAAAAGCCATAAATCGTTTTCACCAACTAGAAACATTAAAGTGACAGATACCATGGTGTAAATGGTAACGACGAGTGATAAATTCACCCTGTCTCCCTTCAAACTGCAGTATTTTCTAATTCAAAATGTTCCTGGATAAATTCAACAGACTGTACTCGTGAAATTTGATGCAGAGTTTTGTTTATACACAACAACAACAAGGCAAACACTGTTAGCTTTCAGTCAGTGTCGTGACAGATTTATATCTGAGACGCAGGACGGCACCGTCGTCACAGTGATGACACCAGCTGCACAACTTAACTGTGATAAAAATATATTCAGTTGTTGTTATCATTACCCCCCCTCCCTACACACACACACTCACACACACACACACACACACACACACACACATCTCACCCCTGTGGACGAGATCAGATCAACTGATCAGTCGGCAGCTTCAGGCTGGAACTTGTGTCCCGATCAGCTGCACGTCAGGATTCATGTTGTGCTTTTGCTGTTGCAGGAGAAAGGAATCCCTTTGATGGGAGAATCCTCTTTCCCGGCCTCCTGGGTCAATCGCCGTGCCACGATGATGGGTATGTGTGTGTGTGTGTGTGTGTGTTAAGACAGCGTTACTGTTTGGCAGAAAGCCAACTTTGTCTTTTGTTAAACTTACAAACCAAGGAATGTTTTTTTCCTCACTGAACAATGTGTCTTTGACATCATTAGCTCACAGTAAACCTCTGTGTTATCTGCAGGTAAATAACATGTTCCTATAGTTGTGCTCTTTTTTACCTGTAATTGTCATTTAAACATTTATATCTGACCTGGATTTTGTTAATTCACAATAATGTCAGCCCAGTTTTGCTTTTATCAGTCTTTATCTTTTAAAATCTGCTTGTTGTCCCTCAGATGAGCAGGAGGCGCTGAACTCGATCATGCAGGACTTGGCCGAACTGCACCGCTCCAGCCGTCCTGCCATGTTCCTGTCGGACCTGGGCAAACCCAAAGCCTCCTCGCCCAAGAACCAGGTGACAAAACAAGAACATAAAGTCTCTTATCTTTACCAGAGCCGTGACTCTGACTCATTACAGTGTGCTTATATATGACAGTGAGATTTCACAGTAAGAGCCTTTCAGGGAAGCTGGGGCTTTTAATGTGAAACTGGAAAAAGTTCACACAGACAAAGAGACCAGTTTAGAAACTGAGAAAGCCTCTTCCAGTAAAACGCACTGGTTCTTTCTTTACTTAACTGCCACTATTTAGTTTTGTTTTTTGGCCATTTTGTGCCTTTATTTGATAAAGACCGACAGGAAATGCAGAGAGAGAGAGAGAGAGAGAGAGAGAGAGTAGGGGAAAGACATGCAGCAAATAGTCCAGCCAGCCGGGACTCCAACTGGGGACACTGGTTTTAATAATTTCTTGATGGAGAAATTCTTTCTAATTTCTTGATGGTTTTTATTATAAGATATGATAAAAATGTTAATGTAATTTTCCATCAAATGTCCCAAATGAAATTAGAATCAGATGAACAGTGGTCGGTCAGAAGCCGCTGCTCTGTGTCGTCCTCTGTCACTGTTCATTCATCACATTTCTTTATTCTTTGTCCTCTGCTGAATTTTCCGTGACTTCTCCACAGAACGACGTCAGAGTGAAGTTCGAGTTCAAAGGGGAGAAGAGGTGAGTCTTCGTCCAGGTGCATGACTTTACTGTCAGCAGTGTGGACCAGCAGCTGTTCCCTCCCGACCTCTGACCTCTCTTCTTCCTCATAGGATCCTGCAGTTCCCTCGACCCGTCAAGCTGGACGACCTGAGGTCAAAAGCTAAAGTGGCTTTCGGTCAGACGATGGACCTTCACTACACCAACAATGAGGTGCGGAGCTTCACAGGCTGGAAAAACTACAGTTTTAATGCTGCTGTTGAATGAAATATTCAAAGAAAGTTGTTGTTTTTTCTTCCTGCAGTTGGTGATTCCACTGACGACTCAGGACGACCTGGACAAGGCCGTGGAGCTGCTGGATCGCAGCGTTCACATGAAGAGCCTGAAGATCCTGCTGGTGCTGCAGATGTCCTCTCAGGTCAGCAGCTCCCACCGTCTCTCCAGCATCAGGACAGACACACATGTTGTTGACACTTTGACAGAGACACTGACGACTGGAGGAGACCAGTCTTAGTTCCCAGTATTTCTACTTCTGTCTTAAGTATTTCTATTCGACTTGTTTAACAGCAGCAACTAATTCAAAACAGTTTTGACTCTTTTTTATTTTTAAGTCTTGTTATGAGTCGCTGGGTTTCGTCTGTTAACAGCCGGCTTTGTTCCTCTTGTTTCTGCAGAACTCTTCCTCCAGTATGGACCTCTTGCCGTCCCACGAGGAGCTGGACAACACGGGATTCAGGGTCGCTGACAAGAAGAGCATGCTGGCTTTGATAGGTGGATACACCAACTCACAATCAAATCAATTATCAAACTCACAATTCATGTTGTTGTTTTGCCACCGATCCAGCAGATATAATAATAATAAAGCAAATATCTTAAATGACAATGTTTCCCTCTGTCCTCCAAACCTCAGGTTCCCATTCGACGGACCGCAGCTCTCCTCCTCCAGGATACATTCCCGACGCTCTCCAGCAGGTGGCGAGGAACGGCTCCTTCACCAGCATCAACAGCGAGGGGGAGTTCATCCCCGAGAGCATGGACCAGGTACCAGCAATTACCAATACTAGTTATCTAATAACAGATCAATATGATTTTGGCCGTGACGGTGTGTGTGAGCTTCTCTGTCTGAGCGTCTTTGTCTCCTTCAGATGTTGGACCCACTGTCCATGAGCAGTCCGGAGAACTCGGCGTCGGGAAGTTGTCCCTCTTTAGACAGTCCACTGGACAGGTGAGCACCGCGTTCTTCTAACCGCACAACAGACTCATTTAATATTTAATACCTGCAGATACTCTTAGTCTAAACACACCAGGTGTAAACATGAAGTGTGGACAGGTGACAGGTGACAGGTGACAGGTGACAGATGACAGGTGACAGGTGACAGGTGACAGGTGACAGGTGACAGGTGACGCAACACGGACAACATGAAATAAAGGTTCAGGTGTTGTTTGTCTTCATGCAGCGACTACCCGAAGTCCAGGATGCCCAGAGCACAGAGCTACCCAGACAACCACCAGGACTTCCCAGGTGTGTGTGTGTGTGTGTGTGTGTGTGTGTGTGTGTGTGTGTGTGTGTGTGTGTGAGAGAGAGATACAGACAGACTGATTGAACTCTTGTCTTGTCAGAGTACGACATCCCAGTGTTCGAGAAGTCGGGGAAAGGGGGAACGTATCCTCGGCGATACGGTATTCCCTTCGGCCTTCAAGACTACAGCGATGGTGGGCGACGTTTTAAATATTAAATAATTATATTGTTTCTTCATGATTCATCTTCCTCACCGTTCCTGCTTCTCCTCCTCTTCCTCCGCGCGGCAGGGAGGAAGACCTTCCCTCGGGCTCGGCGAACGCAGGTTCACGGCTTCCGCTCGCCGGTCAGCTTCAGCCCGACCGAGCAGTCGCCCAGCACCAGCAGCGGCAGCAGCGTCTTCACCCCCGACCTGGAGGAGGCCCCGGGACCCGCCAGGAGGCCGCGGAGGGGCAGCGACATCGAGCCCAACCCCAATCCGACGGCCGCTCCCACCCTCTCTGTCATGGACATCAGTCCGCCCAGCCGCTGTGAGTCTCCGTGAAACAGCCGCAGAAAGAATCTCTCCCATGTTTCTTTCCTGTGATTTAATCGCTCGTGTCGTTTCGCCTCCAGCTCCACGAGCTCCAACCAACTGGCGGCTGGGGAAGCTTCTGGGTCAGGGAGCCTTCGGGCGGGTTTTCCTCTGTTATGACGCCGATACTGGGCGGGAACTGGCGGTCAAACAGGTCCAGTTTGACCCGGAGAGTCCGGAGACCAGCAAGGTGAGGATAACTCAGACGGTGTTTATCTGGTTCAGGGTGGACGGCGGCTGGGAAACAACAGAGACGACGGTTTGTCCTGTGTTCGTCTTTATTCAGGAGGTGAGCGCGTTGGAGTGTGAAATCCAGCTTCTGAAGAACTTGTGCCACGAGCGGATCGTCCAGTACTACGGCTGTCTGCGGGACACCATGGAGCGGACGCTCTCCATCTTCATGGAGTACATGCCCGGCGTGAGTGTTCGTTCACACGTCCACACGTTTACTCTACACGGTGATGTAAAGGCTAAAGACAAATAACTAACCTTCCATAAAAAGGAAGGGCTTGAGTTTGCTTTTAAAGGTGTGGGATTTTACAGAGTTAAAACAAGGTGAATGAATCAAATAGAAACGAATAAGACGACAATAAAATCCAGTAAAACCTGATAAAAACATGTTAAATGTCTGTCTGTCGTCTGTCGTCTGTCGTGCTGCTCAGGGCTCCATTAAAGACCAGCTGAAGTCGTACGGAGCGCTGACGGAAAACGTGACGCGCCGCTACACCCGGCAGATCCTGGAGGGCGTGTCCTACCTGCACAGCAACATGATCGTCCACAGGGACATCAAAGGTGAGCCGGACCGTCTGTGGTTCACCTCAAAATTCACAAGAACAGAAGCAGGTTGATAAACTCGGTCTCGTCTCTGTTCAGGAGCCAACATCCTTCGTGACTCGGTGGGTAACGTGAAGCTGGGAGACTTCGGCGCCAGTCGGCGGCTGCAGACCATCTGTCTGTCAGGAACAGGCATCAAGTCGGTGACCGGCACCCCCTACTGGATGAGCCCGGAGGTGATCAGTGGAGAGGGCTACGGCAGGAAGGCCGACATCTGGTGAGAGCTCAGGCGCCCTGTTGTGCCGGCGACACTCAGCGGCAGCCATATTGTTTTCAGGTTCTCCGTCCGTCTCATTCTCGTTGACACAATATCTCAGTAACGCTTTGAGGGAACTTCTTCAGATTTGGCTCATACATCCACGTGGAGACAACGACAGACTGATTCGATTTTGATGTGTGATTTTGGTGGCTAAAGGTCAAAGGTCAAGGTCACTGTGACATCAGAAAACACTTTTTAGCCATTACTCAAGACTTCACAACAAAATTTCAACAGAATTTCACACACGGTTCATAGTTTATTAAACTGAGTGTGAGGCGGTAATTCTAGTTATTTCATGATGTTAGAGGTAAAAGACGTGGGAGGAAACTCTCACTCCAGCTGGAAGAAGAACTGTGTGTTTGATCCTGAGTTTAACACCTGTCCCTTCGCCCTCAGGAGCGTTGGCTGCACCGTGGTGGAGATGCTGACCCAACGACCCCCCTGGGCGGAGTTTGAGGCCATGGCAGCCATCTTTAAGATCGCCACCCAGCCCACTAACCCGGTTCTCCCCGCCCACGTGTCGGACCACTGCCGAGAGTTTCTCAAACGGATCTTTGTAGAGACCAAGCAGCGGCCGTCTGCTGATGAGCTACTGAGGCACATCTTTGTACATTAACCCCACCCCTGAACCTTTAAACCCCCGCCCGCCTGCCGAACTGCCAGATACGGCCTTACCCGATGGGGCGTCCCCGCCTCTGACCCCGCCCCCTCCACCTCCGAGCTGAAACCACATCAGACCAGGAAGGACTGGCTGGAACAAGGTGGGGCGTGTAGGCGTGGGGTGGCGCGTACCTGCTCCTCCTGTCTCTGTTTGTATGAGACTGCCATAGAGGACATGAGTTTTTATTTTATTTTTCTCCGCAAGTTGCACCTTAATTTGTGAGAAACGGAGGGACGGAGCACTTCCTCCTGAAGCGACGAAAAACGACTATTTGAAAACGTCTCCTTTTTTATGTTTGTACGGTTCCTCTCTTCAAACGTCTTGGAGTGGGATAGTGTCGGTGTTGTGGACCTACAGGAGGTGACGCCTGACTCTCAATGGCTCTGCCCCCCGCCCCCCCTCTCCCCCCCATCTCGCTGACCCGACCCCAGAATGTAGTCTCCTGCCAAAACCCAGAGCGATGGTGAGGACCTGGGCCCGCTGCTATAGAGAACACTCCCCACCAACAGTTTCCACTCACCCTCTGGTCTCAGATGAAATGCTTTGCCTCTGCTTTACTGTCTGTAACCCCCCCCCTCCTCCCTCTCCCTCTCCTCCCTCCCCCTCTTCGTTCTTTGCCGTGTGCCTTTTCTGTTTTGAAACGCAGTGAGTTTGTGGATAATCTCTGTCGTTCTTAGTCGCAGTCGTTCTGAGTGTCGTTTTTTTTTTTTCTCCTCCTGGATAAACTGCCTTTTGCACCGTTTAGCCCGAATCCAGCTGATCCCAGTTCAGCCGCAACGTCCGTTTCTGCCTTTTTCTGTAACACAGACTCTCCTGCTGTTGAGATGGGGTCCCGCCTCAGCTCGGCTCACTCGGTTCGTTTGCCTGGTAACAAAATACGCTTCAGACTTTTTGTTTGAAAAACAGGTTTCACCTCCCGACCGGTTCTCCGACAGGGACTGGAACTCCTGCTTCACAGAATCCAGACGTGTTGATTTCTCGAATGCACCTTTTGTCTCCTCTGCTTCTCAAAGTGTTGAGTGGTCTGATTGGTTGGACTCTTGTGGATTCAAAGTCAGTTCATGGCCGTTAGATCCTGACTTTTACCGGTACGTCACTGGTTTCGTGCAGCTGCTACATCAGTTAGCAGCCGCCTGGTGAGCAGAATATTTAAGAATATTTCATTTAAAATCCTGTGTTTAATACAGTTTGATATGAGATATAGTCAGGTCGCTCTGCAGAAGCAGTTTATAGACGAAACAATGAATTTATCATTTTAGAAAATAATGGTGGGATGAACTGACGGTGAGATTAACGGTCAGTTGCATCAGATCTGTTATTTACATGAGGAAACTCAGAATATGGCTCTTTGGTGGCGAAGAAACTTCCTGTCGACCACTTCAGACCACGAGAAGCACTGAAACTAAAGAGGAGCATTTGAAGAGCGTTGATCAAGGCGAGAGTCTCGCAGCTGATTGGCCAGAGGTCTGGCTGTATGACGCTGTCCCGCTGTTGTCCGACATGTGGAGCCGTAAGCCCGGACGTTTCCAAACGCCTCACGAGCTGCTCGTCGTTGAACCTACAGGTACATATCCAGTTAACTGTCTCTTCATGGTCCGCTGCTGCAGCCGGTCCCTTCCTGTCCTCCATCACTGTGCCATATCAGAGCACTCTCATTGTGTCACATGTGGTTATGTTTGTATTGTTTGTGTTTTTGGCCTCACATGCACTCCCACAGAACAGACCCGCTCTCCACGGTGTCGTTTACAGTTTCCCACAGAGCTTCACTCCTGAACAACAGGCGGCGCTGCAGCTTCTGTATCAGAACGTCAACTCGTCACTTTAGCCGAACCACAAACGAGCGCCGCAGCTGTTGCCGCCGCCGCCGCCGCCTCCGCTTCCTCTCGGGACCGAGCTTCACTCACGTCGTTGTGTTGAATACGACCGATCCATAGAGGTTGTTCATGGCGTTGGCTCCACAACTATGCACCAGTAACACCAGACTGCAGCTTTAAATGAGTTCTCCGCAACCAGCGACCCCTCGGCTGATGATGACCAGGAGGAGTGATCTTTTTTGGGTCAGCTCTGCCAACAACCAATCAACATGCTAGCTGGTTAAATGTCCCACCTCTTACACGTTCACCACAGACGAGTTCAGCCCTCACCCGGCTTCATGTCAGACCTCGATCCCTTCGCAGAAGACAGACCCTTAAACGTTAGTCAGACAGAGTAATCAGAGTCTCGGTGTGTGTGTAGGTGTCAGTGTGTGTGTTGGTTGTGGGCGGAGCTGCAGTGACGTAGAGATTTACACACAGTGTCTAAGACAGATGAGCTCGCAGTAATATTTTACCGGCTCTTTACACATTAGCTCTAAAATGTCCCTGTGTGTCGTTTCAGTGACTTTATTTGTTCTTATTATTTTTGAAACAAGTTGGTAACATGTCAAACTCCTCCTTGACTTCCCACAATGCACTGCAGCTGGTTGAGTGTTTGGAGACCTGAGAACATGAAGCAGACTTAGTGGTGAAGCTGCACGTTTAAACAGTGTCAGCCCATAACTTCTTCTTCTACTGCTCCAGTGACACCACCTCATTTCATTAGTTTACTTTCCAGTATGAAGTTCGATGTTGGTGGATAGGCAGGCGGATGTTTTTGGTACTGATCAGTAAAGAAATGACATGTAGCTGTGATATATTTGGTACGAAAACTTGCGAGGACGACATGTATCTGCAGATGTTGTTGTAATTTCCTGCAGTGTCCACCAGGTGTTACTAAAGAGCCGTGTTTTACTGATCGCACCTGTTCAACAGCTGCTTCTCCTCGCCTTGAATCATCCAGGAAGTCAAAGCCAGGGTGACTCAGAGCTGCTAACCACAGGTTGTGATTTTCCCTGAAGGCACTTATACTGGTCTGAAAGATTCAGACCGTCTGTCGCTCTGTGGTTGTGTGTCTGTCATCAGCCGGTAGCTCCGCACAGGTTGTGGAAACAAACTCCTCCTTCACTCACGTTATGCATTTTCCAAACGGTACCAAACAAACAAAGCTCCAGAGAAGAAGAAGTCATTGTAGAGTATTTGCAAATCAGCCTCCTGTATTGAGTTGGAGGCGGCGTACAGTAAACTGTCTGGTACAGATGGAGATTCAGTTGTAAAACGCCGCCAGCACTGGTAAACCTTGATACGCACTACCATTATGCACTATCGATTATTCACTGATGCTTTTTCACGATTCCTCGTCAGCTGTCGCTCGTGCAGCTCGGTTCAGCGACCTTTTCTTTGCACATTTTAAAGACTATTCTTTATTTTTACACAAGTGTGAATGTGAGCGGGTGTGTGTGTGTGTGTGTGTGTGTGTGTGTTGAGGGTTCAGTTAGCGATGACCTGTACATGAATGTATTGTCTCATTTCTACCGTCAGATGGCCTCGTTCACCACAGTGGATTAAACTCTTTGGTACCAGTATTTGCCACCTGCAGACGCCAAGATACACCTGTAGTTCTCTCTTTAGTGTCTAAAGCCACTGCTGCCACTCCTGGATGTGTGTGAGTGTGAGTGTGTGTGTGTAATTTGTATGTGTGTGTGTGTGTGTGTGTGTGTGTGTGTGTGTGTGCGCGAGTTTGTAAACGTGCATTTACTGCAATTTGTGCTCATTGGACACTGCGCCTGAAATGCCTTGAGCATTCTGACTGTAGGGGGTGAGAACATTAAAATAATAATGAAAATGAAATTTAAAAAAAATCATGTACAAATGTATAAAATGAAAATGTACCCTTTTTTTTTTTTTTTTTTTTTTTAAAGAAAAGTACACTTATATCCCACATGTTTGGTCTCTGTGTATTGTAAAAGAAGCCATGTTTATAATTCTAATTGGTTTGTGACCAATACGCCTGTTTATATCAGATCTGTATATCAGTGGTACGCATAATTTTTTAATATATATTTTTTATTTTACCTTTTTTTTAAATGGGAGATTGTATGGTTGCATGGTTGGGTCCTGAGAGACGCAGCAGTGCCGTTGAATGGTTGCTGTTTTTTGGCAAAATTCTGGAGTATTGCCACAGCTCTGTGTTCATAATTACAACAATTATGACTATGACGATGAAAACAATAAAAGATATTTATTTCACATCTGAGTGACCGTTGTTTCATAGAAACAGCCTCTGCTTGAAATGTATTTTCAGATTTTTGCCTGTTAATGTTGTTAATGGAAAGCCAAATTAGATCCAGAAAATGTGTATCTACGGATAGAGTAATAATAGTATTACTCTTGTTTCGACTTTATCTTATAATTTAGATTTCTATCACAAGATTTGACTTTCTATTCCATAATTCTGACTTTTTAACTCATAATTTCTACTTTTTATCTCATTCTGTCTCATAATTTTTACTCTTATTCTCATACTTTTGATTTAACATGATTTTATTTTTTAATCAAGGCTACGTTTTTACGATTTTTTCCTTTAATAGGTGGAAATAGGTTTCCATAACAAACATCCAGACATTTGTTAAAAATTTAAATCATAATATAAATAAATACTCTCAATGAAAGCAGACTGACGGTAATATAGTTTTACCACTGTAAAGTATAGAAAGATATATTGTGTAGGTTTATGTGTAGTGGTAGACATAATAACATACTAACGCTTCCGGTGAAGACCTCCAAAATAAAACTGTCGAATCAGACTGAAAAGACGACGCGGATCGATACCTCTTGCCGCGGCATTTCAGCATTACTTTTGGCAGAAAACAAAGCATGGAGCGCCGGCGAAAGCTGCTCCGTGCCGTTGCCTGTGCGGCGGTGCTTCTTCTAGAGAAAACACCCGAAAAAAGACGCATTTTGAAGAGAAACTGGCCGACGTGCAGCAGTCTCCCTCCGGATTTAAAGGTGTGTGTGTGTGTGTGTGTGTGTGTGTGTGTGTGTGTGTGTGTGTGGTGGGGGGTGCTAATGCTAACTCTGCTATGTGTTAGCATGAGTTTGTTTTAACGGTCGTGGTAGTTTAATTGAACACACTGTGTGTAGAAGTGACAAAAACATTAGATATTGAGGTTTTACAATGATGGGATGGTCAAAGATGGCGGCCGGTTCGTTTGGATGGAAGCTAACGGTTCTTTCGGTGACGCATTCACACTAGTCTCTTTAACTACGTTGTTATAATGCCATTTGCTAACAAACTAATTGTAGCAGGTGTTTAATTAATTAAACCTGAATTCTGTAAGAAATTAAAAAAAAACCCTACCTAAATTAATTAAAATGATTTTTTCCTCCAGTAAAAACGACAGACTGATTTTAATATTCTGCTTTTTTTTTTTATTAACTATGATGAAAAGAAAAAATTCCAGCCTTGTGGTTTAAATTAAATGAAGAAAGTAAAGAAAATATACACCTAAAGAAAAGACGGGAAAGCTGAACACTTATTTCACCAGTACTCTAAAGTACAGTTTAAAGAGTGTGCAGATTTCCCCTTCTTCCTTTGTGGCCTCAAACGCAACAGATTTTTACAGCAGAGCATTCAGTTGTGTAGGCCTAAATTATACATCAGTTTGAACTGAATGTACCATGCAACCCTCAACTCAGCTTTCTTTAAATTATTAAAACTGTGCAAGTTTCAAGTTTGATGACAACATTTTAAGCCAGAGTGTAAAGTCTCATTGAATGAAGTCAGTTTTTCATGCAACTCATTATGTGTTTTGTATTTTATTCTGTCTCTGCAGGTCGATGACAGCTGAGATGACTTTTTAAACTTTGTGAAGATGACTCCAGAAGAATTGGACATTTTGCTGAGGAGAGTTGGGCCATGACTTGCCAGACAGGACACCAAACTACGAAAAGCTATTCCTGCAAAAGACAGGCTGTCTTTGACCCTGAGGTTTCTGGCAACAGGTAAATATGTACTAATACACATAATACACGTACATTGTTGTCTGAGGCCTTCGTCTGTTTATAGTTTACTTCCTTTTTTCCTGCAGGAGAGTCCTTCCGATCCCTCAGCAGTAAGTACAGGACGGGATGCAGCACTTTCTCTAAAGTCATTTTTGAGAGTCATATACCAGCTGCGGAAAGACGGAAGGACTACTTCATGCCGCCAACAGACGGGCTGCTGTGATTGGACAGCATCTGAATTCAAGTCCATTTTATTTATATCGCCCAAATCACAAATGTGCCTCAGACTCTTGTCTCAGATCAGAAAAACCTCTGTGATATTGAATCATGGTGTTAAATATAAAAAAATGACT
Organism: Seriola dumerili; assembly: GCF_002260705.1. Taxonomy (NCBI): domain Eukaryota; kingdom Metazoa; phylum Chordata; class Actinopteri; order Carangiformes; family Carangidae; genus Seriola; species Seriola dumerili. The sequence continues at coordinate 78,492 of NW_019174360.1, read as the reverse complement.
TAAATGATCAAACAAATATCACAATTATGAGTTAATTTTCTGTCTAATCAATTAATTAATTTATCTGAACACAATTAAGGATTCAATGTGGGCAAAAGGGGTGAAAATAAGAACTGCTGTCAGCAACCCTGACACTGCAGTGACCCTGACTGACCACTAGATGTCAGCACGACGCCACTAATTCATCTGAAAGATCAAAATCATACAGAAACTTTCAGTGGATTTAGCTGCAGGTTTGAAGAGTAAAAGCAGGTTAAAGCAGGTATTTTATATTTTGTTGTTACGTCACTTTATTGTCTTTATTCTCTCTATTCAAAGACACAATAGTTGCATTAAGGACTGTCAAGAAAATCTTAATTATACGAGAATAAATGAATCTCTCAAGTATTTAATACGAACAGTTCCTGCAGTACCGAGAACTGGCTGTAGGGAGATGAACACCATAAAAGGAGTCGTACTGAACAAACTTCACTAACACATTCGCTGCCTTCACACTGTGTCCAGCATGGCCTCCCCGGCAGCAGCTGCCCGGTCCCTCTCTGCCCTCTGCGCTCGGACAGTGTCGGAGGCCCGGACCGGTCCGGAGCTCCGACCCGGAGCGTCCGCACCCAGAAGAAACCTGAGCGTCCAGACGACGACTGAGACGGGAAGGCTCAAAGGCATCGATGACCTGCCCGGGCCCAGTATGTCCACCACTCTGTACTGGTTGTTTGTCAAAGGTTACGCGGAGAAGAGCCACCTCCTGCAGGTACACGCTGCACGGGACTGTCACAACAAATAACTGATAGTTTTTATTGATCCATTATTGACAAATGACGTTTTTGTCGTGCAAGAGAAGATTCACATATATATTAGTATTTAGTATTTTCATCTTATGAAATATGTTTATGAAATATGTGGGTTATGTGGGTTATGTGCAGCATTTGAGGAAACAACACAAACATTAACTGTGTTTAATAAAGTTTATGTAAATGTAGAAATTATCTCTCTTTCCTGAATTTAAAAATATTTTTAGAATGTTTTTAAGGCTACAGGTTGGTATATTGTGATTTAGAGACACAACCATCTGAATTTGAGTTATATAATTACCCAGAATCCCATTTTCACCAAGTCTCAGGAGTAATTTTATTGTTAGGAACTTGTTAATTGCTGCAGACATTTTACACACAGGAGGAAAGAAAGAAGTTGTAACAGTATCACAACGTAAAAATGCAGTAATACGCAGTGTAGTGTGGTAGTAGTAATTTACTCAATTATTGAAAGTAAAAGAACTCACTGTTTCCGACTATTAGATAGAATATATCTCTATATTATTGCACCTGTTAGACAATTAAATCTACGTAATTATGGAGCTAATTATATATTTTGGTTGAACAGGTTTATAAAAAAGTAACCAGTTACTTTAGGTGGAGTAATTTAATACAATAGAATATTTCAGGTTGTACAAGTATCTCAGAAATCAGCTGTGTAAATGTTGAAATTGTGGTTCACACTGTCATTATTCCTCAGGGTTTACAGAGGAGTCTGTACGGACCCATTTGGCGCTCCAGGTTCGGCCCGTTCGACCTCGTCAACGTGGCGACTCCGGAGCTCATAGCTCAGGTGATCCAACAGGAGGGTCGCTACCCGGTCCGGGCCGAGCTGCCGCACTGGAAGGAGTACAGGGACCTGAGGGGACAGGCCTACGGTCTGCATGTGGAGTGAGTGGAGACGGACGCCGCGGCGGGACAAATAATAACATTTAAAGAGTTAAAGCTTCATGTTTTTGAAAGTCTGATTTCTTGTGAAGGGGTCCCTCACGACGCCTTCATGGGTCACCTCGAATCTGTAATCTGAAGAACATTAAAGCTCTGTCACTTTCCAGCACAGGACCAGAGTGGTACCGGATCCGCAGCGCCCTCAACCCCAAGATGCTGAAGCTGCAGGAGGTGTCGGCCTTCGCTTCCACCATCCACAGCGTGGTCAGAGATCTGCTGCGACGCGTCGAGCTCCTCCGCAGCCAGAGTCAGGACCAGGCCACGGTTTCTGATCTGGCGTCTGAGCTCTACAAGTTTGGCTTTGAGGGTAAGAGGCGCTGCAGCGACACTCAGAGTGGAGGGCACAGAGGGAAGTGAGTCCTCTGAACCTTTCCCTGCTCCCCTGCAGGCATCTCCTCCATCCTGTTTGAGACCAGGCTGGGCTGCCTGCAGGAGGAGATTCCCCCGGACACGCTGCGCTTCATCGCTGCCGTCAACAACATGCTGACGCTGTCTGACATGGTGTTGCTTTTCCCCCGCTGGAGCCGCAGCGTCCTCCCCTTCTGGAAACGCTTCGTTCAGGCGTGGGACGACCTCTACGACGTAGGTAGGCAGCAAGAGAAACGACTGAAGGGGGAAATCTGCGTCTTTTCAGGTTCCGGTTTCACGTTGACATCCATGTTTTTTTTTCCTGTGTGTCTGTTCGGCAGCTCAGACCCTCATCGACAGGAGGATGGCTGAAATCGGAGCGCAGGTGTGCAGCGGCGAGCCGGCAGAGGGCATGTACCTGACTTACCTGCTGTCGTCTGACAAGATGACCAGAGCCGAGGTCTACATCAGCGTCACGGAGCTGCTGCTCGGAGGAGTCGACACGGTGAGGGGGGGGGGGCAGATGACACTGTTTATGCTTCTTCATCAGATAAAACTTCACCCACACAGTGAGACAAGCCCCCACAGGAAACAGTGAAGCATCGGTGGGATGGTTCGCCTGCTCAGACCTGATGTTTCATCAGCGTCTCTTTGTGCTTCAGTTGATTGTTTCCACATTCTGAGATGTATTTGTTCCAACAAACATGTTTCCAGCTTTAAAGGCGGCTGTGTTCTGAGTTCATGATCTCCTGCGCTCCTTCTGACCGGAGGGAGAGCAGGAGGAAACCCAGCGATCGACAGCTGGAAGGTGAATCGTGCTGCAGATGAAGTTTGACTTTTCATGGATGTTTAGGGACTTTTTAATGGAGGAAATTGGTGTTTGTTTCACAACTTCACATTCCAGTTCCTCTCTTGAAAAACATCATTATTAATCATCATCGGTAATTCTGTCCAAATTAGGAACGCTGTTTTGTCCAACAGCAGCTCCTCCTCCTCTTGGTCTCATTTGTTTTTTTTAAGTCAGTGAAGTACTTTCTATGAATTCTTTCCATCTGAGGCAAGCTGTGTGCCTGCACCTTTTAGATTTGGCAGAAACAGTCGGGTTTTAAAGTACAAAAATATCTGAACGCTGAGCAGAAGAAACCGGATTGTTTGTTGGAACCTATCAGATTTGGCTCTGGAGGGAGAACTCCAGGGTTCTTCTTTGCAATTCTTGATTTCCTGGACAGAGCGTTTCACCAGTTACAGAGAAACAGCCTGGAAGTTACACAGACGTGAGAGACAACAATATGTGTTCAATAGAACTTCCAATAACTAAGTGAAAAGGGGATGTGTATTAACCCAGATCTGCATTAACATGTTGGGAACTGAGTAACGTTGCAGGTGAAGAAGGTTCAGACTTCATTAACTGTATTTTCCTCTGTCAGTTTCCCAGAAATAGTGCTGATGTCTGAATTATTCATATTTTTCATAATTCACATGAGTCATAATTTTAGTGAAAAGGGCAGGAAAATAAATCCCCTTACATGTAAATAGACTTTATTATAGTTTAATTTCTTACATCTTTCTTCTTTATTAATGTACAAATAGTAAAACAAACATTTGAGCTTTTCTATCATGATATTTTGAGTGATTGTGACTAAAGATATGAAATATAACACAGGTGCTTCACAAAGAGAGAAATGAATGCATGAAAAAATCATCAGAGGGTTAATGTCACACACCAGGTTAGAGGTGTGGACTCGGGACTCGTTAGTCTTGATGTTCCACTGCTGATCGTACCTGTAACTGTGACCTTAACCCACGTCTGCACAACACTGATGTTAAGATCTTTGTTTCCACACCAGCAACAACAGAACAAACTCTGACCCAGTTGCAGAAATGTGTCGTAGTGATGCCTGGAGGTGAAAGAACGGCGTTCATGCTCCAGCAGCTTCCAAAAGATCAGAACCTGTCAGAGTCTGGCTGTTGTGTAACTTGAAGGCATTGAAGGTGAAATACAAAAGTCGAGGAAATAACCATCAGGTCTTTTGTGTCACCAGGCAACAGCCTGTGGATTTAGATGTAATTAAACTCCCTGAGGCTTTGTGCTGCTTGTGGTGAAATCGGATGAGTTTTGCTCGAGGGAATCAAAACCTGAAACTGCAGGAACGCACTCAAACACAGATAATCACAGACGGGGTTGCTGCACATACGGCAGAGCCTGTCTGGCTGCATTCCCAGGTGTGGTCGGGACTTGTTGCTATTATTTTAACCATCAGCTGGAGGTTTGTGAAGACCTGGGTGTTACTGCAGCGATCATCCAGGTCTTATCATCAGAGGAACCTTTGTTTTCATTTGTGGATTCTTGATTCAGTCCAATAAATCTGATGGTTTTGTGTGTTTTTGTTTTTAGATTATGTTTAATCTTTGAAATATTTGCGTGTTTCGAGGCTGCAGGTTTGCTTTGCTGTTTGTGTTGCTGTTCAGATGCCTCAGGTTGGGAAGAGTTCAGATGAGTTTTAATGTTCCAATATGCTGATTACAAACCGAGCATGTCGCTTTAAACATGACACAGTACAACAACCTCCTCTGTGTTAAAGATAGGCTCCATGTTTCCTCCTGTTTCCTCCTGTTTCCTCCTCTGTTTCCTCCTGTTTCCTCCTCTGTTTCCTCCTGT
>NW_019174360.1:46829-73703 GCF_002260705.1 Seriola dumerili | reverse complement strand
TCCTCCTCCTCTGTTCCTCCTCTGTTTCCTCCTGTTTCCTCCTGTTTCCTCCCTCCTCTGTTTCCTCCTCTGTTTCTCCTGTTTCCTCTGTTTCTCTTCCTCTGTTCTCCTCTGTTTCCTCCTCTGTTTTTCCTCCTCTGTTTCCTCCTCTCTTCTCTCTCTGTGTCCCACTTCCTTACCTACACCAACACCATGACACCAGTTTAACACACACAGACGAAGAAGAAAAGATTTTTACAAAAACCTTATGAACATATTTTCTCCTTTTTAAAATAAAATACTTTATTGTGTCAGTAATGTCAGTGAAACATTACACGTTTCTTGTTATTCAAACATTTTGACACAACTTCTTAACCTTAAAACTGTTTGATAAAAAAAGATTGTGTGTGTGTGTGTGTGTGTGTGTGTGTGTGTATTCTGTGGTAAGAAGAGAGATGTTAACAGTCTCTGAACACGTACTACATCTACATGTAACAGCTACATCTACGTGTCTTCACCAGAACAGGAAGGAGCCCTCTTTTATTGTGTATTTTACTAGGAGTGAGAATTATTTTCCGACTGCACGCTGACTCTCTTCAGTGTTTGTTTTAGTCTTTGACATTTTAAAGTGTGAAGACGTGACAGAATCAAAACCTTGCTTCTAGCAGTGTTTGATTCTGTCTAATTACATGTAAGAGGGATTATCTTCAGAGAACAGTCAAGGTTATGAGTCAAGGGTTATTCTGATTTCTCCGTCCTTTCCTCCTCTCGTTCTCCTCCCTCCTCCTCTCAGACGTCCAACACCTATGTCGTGGACGTTGTACCACTTGGCGCGGACCGGCGGGCTCAGGATCGACTGTACGGGAGGTGAACGCCGTGGTGTCCGACAGACGGGAGCCGACCACGACGACCTGAGCAGGATGCCCTACCTGAAGGCCGTCATAAAGGAGACGTTACGGTGAGCTGACGTCTGAGGAAGAGGCGGATTTGACCTTTTATGACCCTGAAAACGAACCAGTGTCTACATGATCTTTTTAACAAGTTTTAAATCAATTTTTAAAACACACAAAAAACAGAAAACAAGAGCGTAGTGGATCCTACGCTTCTACCACTTTCCACACAATCTAAATTTTTGCAGTGGTTGAAAACTGGGGCACCACCTTCAATTGAAGGGAGATAGACAAACCAAACGAATCAGTTTTATAATCAGAAGTAGGAAACTCTCTGTACAGACCTCCACCTGGTGATAAAAGGAGGATTTATTTCGACCTAAGTGAATAAATGCATCATGGGGAACCAAAGAGAGGCTCTAGGACTTAAAAATGACTCATTCAGAAACTATGTGACATCAGCTCCTATGTCTGGCGGAAGAAGCTCAGGGGAGCTTGATGGTGCAGTAAACAGAAGAAGCCTCTGTTTTGTTTCTTGGTCCGTTTGGTTGATAGAAACTCTGCTGCGTTAACCTCTCTTAACGAGACTCATTATCGGCCTTGAAGGAAATGCTATCGCAAGGAGATTTCCTGAAGCACAAGAACAACAAAAGAACTCCTTCGGTTTGTTATTGAGCGACAAACTGAGACTTGCCTCAGATTAAGATGAAAGATTAAAGCAGAGCGACGCTGCAGGAGCGTCAGTGTAGACGAGGTCAAAGAAATAATCTGGTGAGCAGCAACTGGACAAGAGTAAAACCTGCAGAGAGGAAGTGAGTTCAGTGTTTGTGTTCCATGAGCTCTTGATCTGGTGACATCCACACGTAGAAAGCATGACTCCAGAAGGCCGCAGAGGAAGTTCACTTCCTGCTGCTGATTGTAAACATCATGACGGCGGTTCCTTCCCTGGCTGATGTTGAACTCCGACGCTTCGTTACATTTACTTTTAAAAAAAGCGTCTCATTTGCTGAGACTTTTGGAAACTCTGCTGGACCTGTTTTATTTTGAAAACTCCACGGTGGCGTTGTGTAGTCTGGACAACAGACCTTTGGAAACGATAACGCAGACACACACGGTCTCTCCTGATTGGCTCTTATTCAGCCTCACCCGCCGTTACTGACCCTATTGTCTTTGCTGGCAGCTGTTGTTCAGTTAAACGCTTCCTGTTTACACGGGTCACACATGCCCAGTGCACGAGGTCAGTGTGATACGCCTTTTCAGGTGGGTCAGGATGGACGCCGATCTGGAGGTTCTGATCCAAACCTGATGGATCAACGCCTGTCACCCTCTGGGCGCCTCGTCTCAGAATCAACTCGTAAAGTCAGAAAACATTTATTATTGTTTTGGACTATTTTGACAGATTAGTAACACAGTGTTTCTGTAGAAAAACATGAACCCATGCGACGTGCTCCGAGTAGTGAAGCAGTGTCACACCGGATGTGGGAGGAGTCAGCATGACTCACTAATCCAAATAAAATGTGTTTGTGGGTGTGTTGACTCACCTCTCAGCACAGCTGGGGTCACTTTAAGGTGCCACGTCTTTTAAAATGTTTTAAAATTTTCGATTTAATATAGTTTAGTTTGTATTATTTTAATCTGAATTTGAAGAAAAAAAAAAAACTTTTTTTAAGTAAAAAAAATCCAAATAAACTACATGGAATATACGGTAGATTAATGAAATTAGAGGCTTAATAAGAGTGGAGGCTCAGAGTGCACCACTGAGTATTGTTTGTCAATAATGTTTAATGAAGTCACATGAAGGCAGATTGGATTGTATGAGCTGGGCGGCAGCCTACAGTAATCTGGACATCAGCCGACCATGATACACACACACAACACACACACACACACACATACAGGGAGCTTTCACAACATCATGTGATGCAAACGAACAGATGGAGATCCTCATGGTGTCGGGATGAGTTCTTACCTGAAACCTTCCGTCCAATAACGAGAGTGTTGATTCATCGTGTCCATGAGTCACAGATCAGTGCCATGATTTCATGGACACCCGAAGCCGACTCCCCTAACTGCCACAGTTTGCCGTGTTTCTCCTGCAGGAGCATCATTCCAGTCAGCATCTGTAATTTTCCACGTGGAGTTCTGCATGTCTGTTACCATGACGTGATATAATAACATGTGAACGTGCTGCATGAGCAGGCTGAAGATAAAGAGAAAAGATAAATCCCCACCGGCTCTCTGCAGGTCGTGTTTCTCTCTGATCTCTGTGTCTTCCTCCACCAGCCTTTATTCGCCGTCGTCCCGGAAACGGACGCTTCGTTTCAGAGAACGAGGTGATACGAGCAAACTATTGGTTCCCAAAGAAGGTGGGGAGGCGGAGCCAAAAGAAATATGTGAGTTCTCCTTTAACTTTAACATCAGAACTTAAACTTTGTGATGGTTCTTTCTTTCAGACTCAGTTCCATTCGTGTGTCATTACGCCGTCTGTCACGATGAGGCAGAGTTTGTCGACGCAGAGAGCTTCATCCCGGAGCGTTGGCTCCGCGAGACGGCCAGAACCGACCCCGGCTTCTACCAGCACCACCCGTACAGCTTCATCCCGTTCGGCGTCGGCGTGCGAGCCTGCGTGGGGAAGAGCGTGGCGGAGATGGAGATGTACTTCGCTCTGTGCAGGTGAGAGACAAACCACGCTCTAAAAATCTTGCTGTTGAATTACAGACTAACGTTAAATTTCAGTAATGAACTCGCTGAGGAAACGAGCCTCTCATCAGTGCATGTGTCGCCCTGCAGCTGATGCAGCACTACGACGTCCAGCCGGAGGACGGCGCCCCGGCTGTGGAGCCGAAAACCCGAATCCTGATGATCCCTTCGAAGCCCATCAACCTCGCTTCTGCCCAGAGCCTGATGAGGGCAGCGCAGGTGCTGACACTAAGACTTCTCCCCCAGGCAGCAGCCAATCACAGCCTGACCTCAGACTAAACCGTTCTGCTCTTTTTAATTGTGGAGGTGTTGAAGCGAGAAGACTCGAGCTGAAGTGTTTTATCTGCAGATGTCAGCACGATCAAATCACTCATTTAAACACTGAGCATCAGGTGTAAAGAGAGGATGAAGATGTCTGGTGTTTGTTTGTCCACCTGCAGCAGTGTTTAACACACCTGTTGTTATTATATGCACCAATAACACCACAGTGTAACTATCAGACAAAACACAAATTGCTGAAAATTTGACAATGACAAAAATTATTTCCCTTCCTAAACTTGCTCAAGTGATAAATGAATAGACTTTTAGATCAGTAGTAGAGAATCTAAAATATTAAATTTCTTATGCAAACTGTTGAATAAAAGCAGCTTCTGAAGTTTTACAGTTTTCTTTTCACTGCAGTTGACGTGATTTAGTTTTTAATCTTTCCGATGTTTCAAGACCCAAGACGAGGAGTGGAGGTTCTGGTTCCCTCAGATAATGATGTTGGCTGGCTTCACGGACAACCCAACACACCACACACACACGACACACACCACACCACACACACCACAGACACACACACACAACACACACCAACCCAGTTTTTTTTCTCAGCACTTTTTTTAGTTGATTGTTGAACTTTTGAACTTAAATAAGGTAAATAATCATATTTACTGCAATGTTTGTAGAGTAAGCAAGCCTGCATACATGCAGTTGTGCGTGTGTGTGTGTGCGTGTGCTGTGTGTGCGTGGTGTGCGTGTGATCGATGGCTCTGCTGCTGTGTGTGGCGTGTGGTGCTGTGTGTGTGTGTGTCCCTGCACATTGTAGATGAGAACTTGCTGACTCCGTGCACTTTGCACAAACATGTTTTTTTACCACTTTGAATTTCACAAAAACCCATGTGAAATCTGTCTGAGGTGAACAAGGCTATGTTTCCAGGGCAAAAAGTGTCAGAGGACACAGGGTCCACAACTGCCCCCTTCTTACAGTGAGTGAATGCGAGCCTGTTTTAACTTTTAATACCTTTAATAAGGAGACATAATTTTCTTGCTTATTCACTTTATTGAAAATAAACCTCATGAATCAGTCACGTTCAGCAGAAGTTTCTGTTTCACATTGAACATAAAATCTAGTTTTTAGAGAGAGGAAGGAAAAGAAAGCAGAACCCAGGAAACAGGAAAGGACACAAGTCCAGGGCGTGGGAAAAATGTTACATCTGAACTGGAGTCAGGTAAAAGTTGAACCAGCAGCTAAAACTGCAAACATCCCTCCATTAACACCAAAAACTGTTGATTTAACTTTAGCTTTCACTCTTTAAGGTGTACAAAAAAAACCAAACTATTAAAATATGTTAATCTCCTCATGTTTCGTAACAAAAGTGTGACTGAAATATTTGATAAATCACTTTAATGTCCTGCCAATGTCCGTTTTTTCTAACATATGAATTCAAAATTTCTACCAATATATGGTTATTATGTAGGAGAGCTCTTGAAATATGTTTAATGCTGAACAAATATAAATTAAGATGAATAAAATAAATGTACATTTTCAGTGTTTTTTTTCTAGATTTTGGCCCTTTTCCAGACAAGCTTTTCTTAGGTGTCCAGGGCAGTTGCCAGCTGATAATCCAGCCTCTCAGGACAGCTGTGATGATTGTGGTCCAGCTGCAGCAATGTTGTAATGACTGTGAATCCTGCTGGACCTTTAGATGCAACAGTAAAGACAAGACAAACGTATTCACAACACACATGTCAAATCCAGAATTGAGTTCAGTCTGTTTTTTGAAAGGGTAAATAACTCCACTTCCTTGCTCTCACTCCGTCTTGGCCCTGACCTCTGGCTCTGCTGCCGCCCCCACTGCCAAAAAAAAACTCCCATCCAAGTGACTTTTTTTCATCTGCAACAGGTAACAACAGTGATTTTGGCACCTGGCCTACATTTAATCTATGGAGCTAATGCTCCCAGATCCTAAAGTCTGATCTTATTATATATTATGATTAATTTCATTTTTAATACTGATGAAATTCATGTATAGTGACATTTTAATAGTAAATAAGTCTCATTTTTAATACTCTTAAGTTAGTAAATTTATTCAGTACTGTATTCTAAGATAATTTTGAAGATTTTGAGTATTTTACGTGATATTTCCATGTTATGCCACTTATACTCAATGTCCACAACAGGAAAATATGTGTTACTTTTGACTCCACTATATTTACGAGCATAAACTAAACCTCGTAAAAGATTTCGAAAACGCAGTTTTCCGCTCTGCATAAAACACCTGGAGGCACCAGCGACGGCGAACATCAGAGAGAGAATCTATCACACGGCCACCCTCAACAGTTATCTGGTGACCCTGTGGAGGGGCCCGAGCCCCACGTTGGAAACCACCGACTTAAGATGAGTAGGCATCTACTTTTAAGGCGTTAATAAGCCCTTTTACTAAATGTAGGGTTTTAAATGCTTTTAATGGGAGTTTTTCACAGTTGTGCTGGTGACTGTTCAAGTAAATAAATAAAGTAGAATAAAATGCAAATAAAATAAAGTAGCTCAAAGTGGTAAAATTTAAACTGAATTATATTTGTATATGAAATACTGATTACAATAAACATTTAGAAATATTTAAAAATGGGGTGAAAGTAAGAATTAAATGAAATTTGGTTCTTAACTGTAATACCGTCATGTGTCAGGAGTGTGTTTAAGGTCTCCGGCCTGGCAGCGGCGCTGGGGACAACAACACCAGTTGATGTGAATGCAATTTTGCACTTAACGAGTCCGACTCGTTACTTCTTGCAGCAGCACGGTCCCGAGCACTACGCAGAGAGCCACTCTCACCTCCGACCGAGTAACAAAAAGTAACAAAAACAGCAAAAATCAAACGAGAGAAAATGGTCAATCCTCCCCCCAACCTCCATAACGACTAAAAAAAATGCTCACATTCACCACACACCACACACAAACACACACACACACAACACACACACACTTCCTGCTCCATGCGGAATTGAACCCGTGGTTATTCTTCATTTGAGCCCGGCTCCATGTGTCCCTCCTTTTTCAGCCCCCCATGGAGGACTGAGGAGGTCAGAGGATCACAGCCGCCCTGCAGGACATGCCGGGGAGAGAGGAGCTCCACCACCGACGGAAGCACACCAAGTTCGGGGACGGCAGCGTTGAGAAATGTCGGTGTTTTGGTTTCTGGAGGCTCCTTTTACCGTGCATGTAACGAAGCCGAGGCGCGGTCAACCTGCCCGGGATGACGGTGATGGACCGATTGACGCGCACGCTGCGTCTCTTTTGTCTAGATAACACGCACCACGCACGCGCACACACACACCACCTGCTGTGAAACACGGTTGTGAAACCGGGGGTAAAACCCGGAATACTGCGTGTAAATGGGAGTGAGAGGGGCTTCGTTGTGAGGATGCTGAGTCGTTGGTGTCTGACCCGGATGGTCGATCATTGTATCAGAGTCAATTGCTTCTTGGATTACAGCAGAGATGGAAATGAACGATGAATTGCACTGATGGCATAGAAATCTGATGGTTTTGTGTGTTTTTGTTTTTAGATTATGTTTAATCTTTGAAATATTTGCGTGTTTCGAGGCTGCAGGTTTGCTTTGCTGTTTGTGTTGCTGTTCAGATGCCTCAGGTTGGGAAGAGTTCAGATGAGTTTTAATGTTCCAATATGCTGATTACAAACCGAGCATGTCGCTTTAAACATGACACAGTACAACAACCTCCTCTGTGTTAAAGATAGGCTCCATGTTTCCTCCTGTTTCCTCCTGTTTCCTCCTCTGTTTCCTCCTGTTTCCTCCTCTGTTTCCCCCTGTTTCCTCCTCTGTTTCCTCCTCTGTTTCCTCCTGTTTCCTCCTCTGTTTTCCTCCTCTGTTTCCTCCTCTCTGTGTCCCACTTCCTTACTACACCAACACCATGACACCAGTTTAACACACACAGACGAAGAAAAGAGTTTTTACAAAAACCTTATGAACATATTTTCTCCTTTTTAAAATAAAATACTTTATTGTGTCAGTTAATGTCAGTGAAACATTACACGTTTCTTGTTATTCAAACATTTTGACACAAACTTCTTAACCTTAAAACTGTTTGATAAAAAAAGATTGTGTGTGTGTGTGTGTGTGTGTGTGTGTGTATTCTGTGGTAAGAAGAGAGATGTTAACAGTCTCTGAACACGTACTACATCTACATGTAACAGCTACATCTACGTGTCTTCACCAGAACAGGAAGGAGCCCTCTTTCATTGTGTATTTTACTGAGGAGTGAGAATTATTTTCCGACTGCACGCTGACTCTCTTCAGTGTTTGTTTTAGTCTTTGACATTTTAAAGTGTGAAGACGTGACAGAATCAAAACCTGCTTCTAAGCAGGTTTTGATTCTGTCTAATTACATGTAAGAGGGATTATCTTCAGAGAACAGTCAAGGTTTATGAGTCAAGGGTTATTCTGATTTCTCCGTCCTTTCCTTCCTCTCGTTCTCCTCCCTCCTCCTCTCAGACGTCCAACACCTTGTCGTGGACGTTGTACCACTTGGCGCGGGACCGGCGGGCTCAGGATCGACTGTACGGGGAGGTGAACGCCGTGTGTCCCGACAGACGGGAGCCGACCACGGACGACCTGAGCAGGATGCCCTACCTGAAGGCCGTCATAAAGGAGACGTTACGGTGAGCTGACGTCTGAGGAAGAGGCGGATTTGACCTTTTATGACCCTGAAAACGAACCAGTGTCTACATGATCTTTTTAAACAAGTTTTAAATCAATTTTTAAACACACAAAAAACAGAAAACAAGAGCGTAGTGGATCCTACGCTTCTACACTTTCCACACAATCTAAATTTGCAGTGGTTGAAAACTGGGGCACCACCTTCAATTGAAGGGAGATAGACAAACCAAACGAATCAGTTTTATAATCAGAAGTAGGAAACTCTCTGTACAGACCTCCACCTGGTGATAAAGGAGGATTTATTTCGACCTAAGTGAATAAATGCATCATGGGAACCAAAGAGAGGCTCTAGGACTTAAAATGACTCATTCAGAAACTATGTGACATCAGCTCCTATGTCTGGCGGGAGAAGCTCAGGGAGACGTTGATGGTGCAGTAAACAGGAAGAAGCCTCTGTTTGTTTCTTGGTCCGTTGTGGTTGATAGAACTCTGCTGCGTTAACCTCTCTTAACGAGACTCATTATCGGCCTTGAAGGAAATGCTATCGCAAGGAGATTTCCTGAAGCACAAGAACAACAAAAGAACTCCTTCGGTTTGTTATTGAGCGACAAACTGAGACTTGCCTCAGATTAAGATGAAAGATTAAAGCAGAGCGACGCTGCAGGAGCGTCAGTGTAGACGAGGTCAAGAAATAATCTGGTGAGCAGCAACTGGACAAGAGTAAAACCTGCAGAGAGGAAGTGAGTTCAGTGTTTGTGTTCCATGAGCTCTTGATCTGGTGACATCCACAGTAGAAAGCATGACTCCAGAAGGCCGCAGAGGAAGTTCACTTCCTGCTGCTGATTGTAACATCATGACGGCGGTTCCTTCCCTGGCTGATGTGAACTCCGACGCTTCGTCTACATTTTACTTTTAAAAAAGCGTCTCATTTGCTGAGACTTTTGGAAACTCTGCTGGACCTGTTTTATTTTGAAAACTCCCCGGTGGCGTTGTAGTCTGGACGACAGACCTTTGGAAACGATAACGCAGACACACACGGTCTCTCCTGATTGGCTCTTATCAGCCTCACCAGCCGTTACTGACCCTATTGTCTTTGCTGGCAGCTGTTGTTCAGTTAAACGCTTCCTGTTTACACCGGGTCACACATGCCCAGTGCACGAGGTCATGTGACACGCCTTTTCAGGTGGGTCAGTATGGACGGCCGATCCTGGGAGGTTCTGATCCAAACCTGATGGATCAACGCTGTCACGTCTGGGCGCCTCGTGTCAGAATCAACTCGTAAAGTCAGAAAACATTTATTATTGTTTTTGGACTTTTGACAGATTCAGTAACGACAGTGTTTCTGTAGAAAAACATGAACCCATGCGACGTGCTCCGAGTAGTGAAGCAGTGTCACACCGGATGTGGGAGGAGTCAGAATGACTCACTAATCCAAATAAAATGTGTTTGTGGGTGTTGTTACTCACCTCTCAGCACAGCTGGGGTCACTTTAAGGTGCCACGTCTTTAAAATGTTTAAAATTTCTATTAAATATAGTTTAGTTTGTATTTTTTAATCTGAATTTGAAGAAAAAAACTTTTTTTAAGTAAAAAAATCCAAATAACTACATGGAATATACTGGTAGATTAAATGAAATTAGAGGCTTAATAAGAGTGAGGCTCAGGAGTGCACACTGAGTATTGTTTGTTCAGTAATGTTTAATGAAGTCACATGAAGGCAGATTGGATTGTATGAGCTGGTGCGGCAGCCTACAGTAATCTGGACATCAGCCGACATGATACACACACACACACACACACACACACACAGTAACAGGGAGCTTTCACAACATCATGTGATGCAACAGAACAGATGGAGATCCTCATGGTGTCGGGATGAGTTCTTACCTGAAACCTTCCGTCCAAATAACAGAGTGTTGATTCATCGTGTCCATGAGTCACAGATCAGTGCCATGATTTCATGGACACCCGAAGCCGACTCCCCATAATCTGCCACAGTTGCCGTGTTCTCCTGCAGGAGCATCATTCCAGTCAGCATCTGTAATCTCCACGTGGAGTTCTGTCATGTCTGTTACCATGACGTGATATAATAACATGTGACGGTCTGCATGAGCAGCTGTAAGATAAAGAGAAAGATAAATCCCCACCGGCTCTCTGCAGGTCGTGTTTCTCTCTGATCTCTGTGTCTTCCTCCACCAGCCTTTATCCCGTCGTCCCCGGAAACGGACGCTTCGTTTCAGAGAACGAGGTGATACTGGACAACTATTGGTTCCCAAAGAAGGTGGGGAGGCGGAGCCAAAAGAAATATGTGAGTTCTCCTTTAACTTTAACATCAGAACTTAAACTTTGTGATGGTTCTTTCTCTTCAGACTCAGTTCCATCTGTGTCATTACGCCGTCTGTCACGATGAGGCAGAGTTTGTCGACGCAGAGAGCTTCATCCCGGAGCGTTGGCTCCGCGAGACGGCCAGACCGACGCCCGGCTTCTACCAGCACCACCCGTACAGCTTCATCCCGTTCGGCGTCGGCGTGCGAGCCTGCGTGGGGAAGAGGGTGGCGGAGATGGAGATGTACTTCGCTCTGTGCAGGGTGAGAGACAAACACGCTCTGAAATCTTGCTGTTGAATTACAGACTAACGTTAAATTTCAGTAATGAACTCGCTGAGGAAACGAGCCTCTCATCAGTGCATGTGTCGCCCTGCAGCTGATGCAGCACTACGACGTCCAGCCGGAGGACGGCGCCCCGGCTGTGGAGCCGAAAACCCGAATCCTGATGATCCCTTCGAAGCCCATCAACCTGCGCTTCCTGCCCAGAGCCTGATGAGGGCAGCGCAGGTGCTGACACTAAGACTCCTCCCCCAGGCAGCAGCCAATCACAGCCTGACCTCAGACTAAACCGTTCTGCTCTTTTGTAATTGTGGAGGTGTTGAAGCGAAAGACTCGAGCTGAAGTGTTTTATCTGCAGATGTCAGCACGATCAAATCACCCATTTAAACACTGAGCATCAGGTGTAAAGAGGGATGAAGATGTCTGGTGTTTGTTTGTCCACCTGCAGCAGTGGTGTTTAACACACCTGTTGTTATTATTGCACCAATAACACCACAGTGTAACTATCAGACAAGAACACAAATTGCTGAAAATTTGACAATGACAAAAATTATTTCCCTCCTAAACTTGCTCAAGTGATAAATGAATAGACTTTTAGATCAGTAGTAGAGAATCTAAAATATTAAATTTCTTATGCAAACTGTTGAATAAAAGCAGCTCTGAAGTTTTACAGTTTTCTTTTCCTGCGTGACGTGATTTAGTTTTAATCTGTTCCAGAGTTTCCAAGACAAAGACGAGGAGTGGAGGTTCTGGTTCCTGCAGAGTAATGATGTTGGCTGGCTTCACGGCACACACACACACACACACACACACACACACACACACACACACACACACACATTCTCAGCCTTTTTTATTTGATTGTTGAACTTTGAACTTAAATAAGTAAATAATCATATTTACTGCAATGTTTGTAGAGTAAGCAGCTGCATACAGTGCGTGTGTGCGTGTGTGTGTGTGCGTGTGTGTGTGTGCGTGTGTGCGTGTGTGTGTGTGCGTGCGTGTGTGTGCGTGTGTGTGCGTGTGTGTGTGTGTGTCCCTGCACATGTAGATGAGAACTTGCTGACTCCGTGCACTTTGCACAAACATGTTTTTTTACCACTTTGAGATTTCACAAACCCATGTGATCTGTCTGAGGTGACAGCTGTGGTTTCCAGGGCAAAAAGGTGTCGAGAGGACACAGGGTCCACACTGCCCCCCTCTGACAGTGAGGTGGAACTGCAGCCTGTCTTTAACTTTTAATACCTTTAATAAGGAGACATTTTTCTGCTTTTATTCACTTTTATTGAAAAAACCTCATGAATCACGTCACGTTCAGCAGAAAGTTTCTGTTTCACATTGAACATAAAATCTAGTTTTAAGGAGGAGGGAAGGAAAAGAAGGCAGAACCAGGAAACAGGAAGGACACAAGTCAGGGCGGGAAAGAATGTTTACATGCTGAACTGGAGTCAGTGGAAAAGTTGAACCAGCAGCTAAAACTGCAAACATCCCTCATTAACACAAAACTGTGATTTAACTTTAAGCTTTCACTTCTTTAAGTTACAAAAAAACCAACCTATAAAATATGTTTCTCCTCATGTTCGTAACAAAGTGTGACTGAAATATTTGATAAATCACTTTAATGTTCCTGCAGATGTCGTTTTTCTAACTATGTGAATTCAAATTTTCTACAATATATGTTAGTATGTAATGGAGCTCTTGATATGTTTAATGCTGAACAAATATAAATATAAATGAATAAAATAAATGTACATTTTCAGTGTTTTTTGTCTAGATTTTGGCCCTTCTTCCAGACAAGCTTTTCTTAGGGTCCAGGGGCAGTTGCCAGCTGATAATCCAGCCTCTCAGGGCAGCTGTGATGATGTGGTCCAGCTGCAGCAGATGTGTAAATGACTGTGAATCCTGCTGGACCTTAGTGCAACAGTAAAGACAAGACAAGCTGTATCACAACACACAGTCAAATCCCAGATGAGTCAGTCTTATTTTGAAGGGTAAATAACTCCACTTCCTGTGCTCTCACTCCGGTTTGGCCTGACTCTGCTGCTGCTGCCCCGCCCACTGCAAAAAACTCCCATCCAAGTGACTTTATTTTCATCTGCACAGGTAACAACAGTGATTTTGGCACCTGCTACATTTAGATCTATGGAGCTGATGCTCCGATCCTAAAGTCTGATCTTATTATATATTATATTATTTCATTTTTAATACTGATGAATTCATGTATAAGTGACATTTTAATAGTAATAGTCTCATTTTTAATACTTTAAGTTTAGTAAATTTATTCAGGTACTGTATTCTAAGATAATTTTGAAGTATTTGTGAGTATTTTACGTGAGTATTTCCATGTTATGCCACTTAATACTTCAATTCCACAACAGGAAAATATTGTACTTTTTGACTCCACTATATTTACAGTTAAAGTCTATAAAATACTAAACCTCGTAAAAGATTCAACGCAGTTTCCGCTCTGCATTAAACACCTGGAGGCACCAGCGACGCAACATCAGAGAGAATCATCATCACGGCCCCTCACATTTATCTGGTGACCCTGTGGAGGGGCCCGAGCCCCAGGTTGGAAACCACCGGACTAAGATGAGTGCATCTACTTTTAAGGCTTTAAGTAAGTCCTTTTACTAAAGTAGGGTTTTAAATGCTTTTAATGGGAGTTTTTCACATTGTTGCTGGTGCTTTCAAGTAAATAAATAAAGTAGGAATAAATGCAAATAAAATAAAGTAGCTCAAAGTGGTAAAAGTTAAACTGCATATTATAGTTTGTATATGAAATACTGATACAATAATACATTTAGAAATATATTAAAAAGTGGGTGAAATGTAAAAGTAAATGAAATGGGTTCTAACTGTAATAACCGTCAGTGTGTTTCAGGGTGTGTTTAAGGTCTCGGCCTGCAGGCGGCGCTGCGGGACAACAACACAGTGATTGTGATGCAGATTTTGGCTTTAACGAGTCCGGACTCGTTACTTCTTGCAGCGGAGGCCACCGCGTTCACCCGACGCACTACGTCCCCGAGAGAGGCTCCATATCCTCCCTCCATCCCTCCATCCAGACCGGAGCCTTGCCTCACATTCACACACACACACAAACACACACACACACACACACACACACACTCCTGCTCCATGTCCGGAATGTAACCCGGGTTATTCTTCATTTGAGCCCGGCTCCTGTGTCCTCCTTTTTTCAGCCCCCATGGAGGACTGAGTGAGGTCGGGATCCAGCGCCCTGCAGGCTGCCGGGGAGAGAGGGAGCTCCACACCGACGGAAGCACACCCAGGTCGGGGACGGCAGCGTTGGAAATGGTCGGTGTTTCTGGTTCTGGAGGCTCCTTTTACCGTCATGTGAACGAAGCCGAGGCGCGTCAACCTGCCGGGGATGACGGTGAGTGGCCGATTGACGCGCACGGTGCGTCTCTTTTGTCTCAGATACACGCACACGCACGCGCACACACACACACCTGCTGTGAAACACGGTGAAATCGGGGGTAAAAGACGGAATACTGCGGTGTAAATGGAGGTGAGGAGGCTTCGTGTGATGGATGCTGAGGTCGGTGGTGTCTGACCCGGATGGGTCGATCATTGAGTCAGAGTCAATTGCTTCTGATTACAGCAGATGGATGGATGAACGGATGAATGCACTGATGGATGGATGAACGGATGCTGTGTTTACCAAAGAGAGAGTTTGTCCGTTATGTGTTTGACCAGTGGTGGAGTTTGAGCTGTCCCAGCGGTCCCTGAAGGGGTCTCAAACACACTGTTTTAATCCTAGGTTCCTAATATTCAAGAGTGTAGGAGTAATAATCGGCTGTTTTAATTGATTAATTGATTAATCTGGATTTATCAATTAATCATGAGCCAATCAATCAACAAAAAATACCAATACTCTAATTTCAGCATCTTAAATGTGACAATTTGCTGCTTCTGTGTTTAATATCTTTGTAAATGGAATATCAAAAAGTGATTTATGGAAATTTATTTTCAGTATTTTATGATCTTTTATATTTAAATTGATTGACAGAATTAAAATCCATATCGATCTGGGTTGAGCTGGAGTTAACGAGATGAACTTGAAAAGGTCCTGGATGAACCTGGAGTCTGAGGCTTTTAACGTGTTTCTATTTCTGGCTGATGGAAATGTGTGAGAGGCTTGGAGGTCCTCCCTGCTCGACCAGCTGGATCTTCATCTTTAATTTGTTAATTAGAGAGAAGAGCGATGAGACGATGGAGGACGGATCCTAAAGTGACTGACACAGTTTATTATCACAATTATTTGCACTATTAATTGCGACAGTAATACACATTTTGGTGCTGTCAAGATGACATTATATTTGATCATCCCCAGGCTCCGAACGCTGACGCAGGATTGGCTGAATTTTGAAAGCAGGAAGTGTTGAAATCAGATTATGTTTGTGTGACCGCCTGGTGTCGGAGACGAGACCTGGACATGTATGATTGGATTTTCCTGTCATGTCCAGGTGTTGAGTGATGCAGACTGGTGTTGTGGTGCCTTCAAGTGCATTGTTTTTCCCATGTTTAGATGAAGACTTGTGGTTTTTCAACCTTTTCTTGCTCCTAAATCGACAAAGACTGTTTCTGAAAAGAGAAAGTCAACTTCCTTTTTTAAAAAAAGAAATGCTTCACTCAAGTGTTTTTTATTAGTGGCCGTGTCCATTTTTATTGTAAACCACTTGAACATCTCGCTCAGAGCGCATTTAACCTTGCATACTGAAAAATACACCTGTGTCATTTCAAGGCAGCATTTCTCCCTTTCTTTCCACAGATGCTTCAGTTTTGAAATTCAACAAACAGCGTTGGAATATTTCAGCATTTCAGCTCAGGAATAATCGTTGTGTTGAAGTTATGAAACGGTGCGTTTGTGCGGTCTGACAGAAACCCTGCAGACCCTGAACCGGCTGTGCTGCTTCTTTGTGTATTCACTGTGTCAGGCCGCCGTCTTATCAGCGCAGTCAGGCGGCGCAGCTCGAGCTCTGCGGCCCGCCGGGGGAATGAAAAATGCCACAACACGTCGCCTCGGATTCTGCTAGTGGGTCAACATCTCCGGCATGGTGCTGCTCACCCCCCCCCCCCCCCCCCCCCCCCCCCCCCCTCCTCCTCCTCCTCGCTGTCTGAGTCGAGGATGAGTTTGTTCTCTTGTCACTGTGATCTGATATAAACAGCAGGTTGGACTCAAACCAAGAAAACATGACGGCCAAATGCCTCATTTGTGCTCTCATCTTGTGCAAAACAAGAACCTGAATGCATCACGGTGTGTGTCATATTCCCAGATTGCACAGATTTGTCGTGCGGTGAAAACACACACAGGTCGTGATCTCTCTCTCTTGTGTTGCGTTTAGGTGCCGTGTTATGCAGAGGCAGAAATCTGAGAAGCTGCAGGAAGCGTTGTTTCCTCCGAGGCGTTCAGGGTCCAGATAATTAGCGTGTGGTCTCAAACAGCGAGCGGAGACCCGCAGGCTGCTGAGAGCCAGATGTTTGTTCAAAGAAATAGAGCCTGTTGTTGGAGCTGACAGGTGCAGGGAGGTGGACCAGGCCGCCTGAGGAGAGTCTGGAGTCTCCGCCCACATTCAGGATTTAAACTAAACAAACAGGAAGTAGTTTAGATTATTTCAACAGTCACTTCCTGCTTTTCTCTCTTTAACCTCACTGTAAATATGAAAGAATGAACTGAATCAAAATAATGATCAGCTGTGTAGACTATAGTAGATTATCACTGTTATCGATGAGCCTATTGATTATTCATTGAGATAAAAAGATGAATTAAAACAGAGAACTGGTCCGTCACAGTTTCCTGGACTCAAATAAACTCAAATATAATCATAATTTCATTGATATCAACTGATCAGGAAGTGGAGAAATCCTGACGAGGACGTGTGCGACCTCGGAGCGAGCGCAGAGGTCGCAGACAGAATCACTGGGCGGCTGATCAGCACAGCTCCTCACGTTGGAAACGCTGCGAGTGTCATCGACCCACCTGCTGTGTGATCACACGGGCCGGGCCGTGTGAGGGCCAACAGAGAGGATCATGGGTTATTCCCGCACGTGCGTCTATGTGTAATTAGTTCAGTGTTGTTGATTGCAAACATTGATCGGCTTCGATCGGTTTTCATGAGTCAGACGTCAAGAGAAGGTTGTTGTTGATTTGTTTCTGACACGTAATGTGAATAAAATCACATTTAAAGGTAAAATTAAATTAAATTAGTGGCTGTAACGATGGAGTTCTGGTGGTAAATTGGTTCTTCTCATGATGACGTCCTCGCTGGTTCTTTGTTTGGCAGGTATTGTACAGGTATGGTACAGGTATTGTACAGGTATTGTACAGGTATGGTACAGGTATGTGGCCTTAGGACTGGAGGACTGAATATCTTGGGAGATCGGATAGAGCTCGACCTTGTGAAAGTACATGTGTAAATTTACCCAAGACTCATTGTGATCTCATCGGCCAAACCACCACCTCTGATTGGACGAGGCATGTGGGTGGAAACAAGTAAACCAATGAGGAAGCGGCTAAGCAGCTAGCATATACAACACAATCTACAGCTTTGCAGATGGCTTCTGTCTTTTCCTCTTCTATCTTTTTCTTGTTGTTGTTGTTTTTTGGATTTGCACAAACGAGAGGAGGATGTGATGTCATCTGATCGATTGATCAATTGATAGATCAGATTTTAATGAGGACTCTGGTTCTTCAGGTTAAAATCATGAGTAGTTACAATCTGGATCTGATCATGTGATTCTTCAATTGGAATATCCAAATTAACTTTTAATTACATATTCATTGTTTGTCATCATAGGCCTTGTTACCATAGATACCGTTGCTAAGGCCAACAGCAGTCTGACTTCACTAAGGTGTCCTATCACGGCGGCTCTAGTGGCAGTAAACGTGGCGTCTTCAGACTGTCGTGGAGTGATGCTGAAGACTTCACAGACTTCCTGACATCACTCCTCAGAGTCGCAGACGCGCTGAGGTGCGTTCAGGATCCTGCTCTGACTCCTCTGCCTTTAGTTTCTCCTCCATGGGAACAAACATCATTGGTATTCCTGAGTGGCTCCCTCAGGGCCGTTGGTGGACGGGGGGGGGGGGGGCAGAGACCTGGCTGGGGGATGTTCAGTCATACTGAGCAGCAGGATTAAGTCGGTGTG
This sequence comes from Seriola dumerili, assembly GCF_002260705.1. Taxonomy (NCBI): domain Eukaryota; kingdom Metazoa; phylum Chordata; class Actinopteri; order Carangiformes; family Carangidae; genus Seriola; species Seriola dumerili. The sequence continues at coordinate 55,419 of NW_019174360.1, read as the reverse complement.
AAAAAGAGAAGGAGCTTTTATTGCAGGAGGGCGACGTTTACGCAAGAGTGACTCGTCAACTGGAAGGAGACGGTTCCTAGAAGTCCTCAAACGTGCCGCTGCAGGTCTGAGACACCTGAGAGGAAACTGCTGCTGCTCCTTTTCTTCTTTCTGTTTGAAAGCTGGTGCAGACAGAAGAGTTATTGTGAAACAGCTGCTGTTATCCAGAGCTCGTCCCACCTCATCACCTTGGTATCACACAGATCTGAGGATTATCCTCGCCGCTCAGACGCAGCGGAGGTCGATGTCAAGTGATCAGCGCGGAGAAGATTCATTTGCATCATTATCCTTCATGAGTCAAACAAGTCGACATCTGAACGTTTAGTTTTACATATAAACATTTAATACACCTTAATACACCAATGCTAAACCTTAGTTACAGGGCAGAACAGCACGGAGCTGGTCACCTGTTAAGGTGGACTGAGATCATGTTTACAGCTGTTTTAAGTCTTTCTGGGTCGGACTGAGGATTTAAATGTAGATGCAGCTAAAGTCCTTTCACTGCAGCAGCTCAGTAATTAAATATTCAGTGAGTGTGGCCTTTTAAAGGTCCCATATAGTCTGACGGTAGATGTCCTTGTCTTCTCTGATTATAAAGCAACTTCTATATTAATACTGTGAATTGATCTAAATATTATTTTGATTCATTTCTGAAAGTACACTAAGATGGTATACATGGTAATATATCTTCTCATGGATCAACACTTCAAAATAAAAGACAGGAAGTGTAAAATATGAACCTTTAAGATGGCGACATCAACAGGTCTGAATCTGAAACTTTAATCTCACAGCTCGTCGTCATAGATCAGGTTCACGCCTCATTTATCGGACGTGTTTCATTCTGAGGATACACTCGTTGAGATTCTGCTGAAACTACGTTTAAAAACTTGTGGTTTTGAACCAGATTTAGTTCAGTTTTTAGCCGTGAATCAGAACCTGAGCTCACTCAGGACTGACAGGGTTCTCTGGGAAACCCAGACTGGTTTCAGTGAATCGATTGTTTCACAGTCTTGTTGCGTTTCTCTTCATCACTGTAATTTAAAAATCTTTGAGTTTTGGACAAAACATTTAAAGATGAAAGTCTGAGCTCGGAGAACTTCTTTAGTTTTTATATTCTATAGATAAAGATAGTTTGTGTGGAGGCTCGTGATGGACGCTGCTCTCTCAGCAGTCTGTCAGGGTGAAAACAGTCTGACTCGGACAAAGACCTCAGTGTCATCCTCCTCCTCCTCCTCCTCTCTTCCTCTTCCTCCTCACTCCGATCCCTCCATCAGCAGATTCTCCACATTCTGCCCAATCAGAGGAAGTGACAGCAGCCGCACGTGGTTTTAATAAGTGGAGCAGCCCATTCAGTTCTCAGCCTTATGTAACCCGCTCAGCGAGCGTCTGAGGAGGTGTGAGAACGCCTCGGCCCTCTTGGCGCCGGCGGTCGTGTCTAATCCTCGCAGAGAGTCGTGCCGGTGTTTGTGAGAGAGAGAGAGAGAGAGAGAGAGAGAGAGAGAGAGAGAGAGAGAGAGAGAGAGGCGATCGTGTCTCAAATTGTTCTTCTTCTTCTGGTGGTCTTGGTTTCACTCTGACTCAGATCATGACTTGGACGGGTTCTTGGCTCTGGAAATCCGTCCTCAGCGGAAACCATCACCTGCTGGACGACATCCCGCCCACATGGTCCCGCCCACATGGTGATGAAGCGTAGATATGAAGACAGATGTAAAAACCTTCATCAGCACAGAAACACATTCACTCGTTATCTGTTTTATTTATATGTTAGAAAAATGACCCGGTTCTCTCCTGCTGCTTCCAAAGAAGCTGAACAATTAGAAACTCAGATCTGCATCATGGAATCAGTATCTGCCATTTTCCTTCAGCAATCAGAGGTAGAAGATAATTGGGTCTTTGTATGAACTGTTTGTGGGTCAATGACGTGACGCCTACATTTTCTGTGTGAGTGCGATTTCCTTTCAGTTAAAGAAAGGTTTAAAGTCACAGACAGATTCTGTATGAATGTAGTAACTCTCCCGTGCACCTTCTCACTGGGACTTTTCAAAAACCTTCAGCTGTTTGTCTTTTTTTTTTAAAAGATCCTGCGGAGGATTTCTCTCAGAATAATGTGTCCGTCTCTGTGAAGCACAAACTGTCCCTGGAAAGCTGGACTCCTCCGTCCTGTCATGTCCTGACCCGTCTGACCTGCCTGTTGTCAGTGTTTCTGTCTGACTCAGACACGTGATGACACACACACACACACACAGATGTCATGATCCTGACATGCACATCCTCCCCTGCACACTGTCACGTTTCCACAGCAACACAGCATTGATTGCCGTGTGCAGAGGGGATGGCGGCCGGCGTGCCAGGTTATCGGCAGGGCGATTGATGACAGCATCCCCTCTCCCTCGCTGTCTCTCTCTCTCTCTCTCCCTCCCTCCCTCCCTCCCTCCCGGAAGCTGACATGTAAACCGGTGACACACTCGGTCCTCTGCTGCGAGCGGCGGGACGCTGGCAGCTCCGCTCTGAGCTCGTCCTGAACGGCCCCGGTTCCTGGCAGCTCACCCACCGGCAGCCTGTTACCTCGGACGGCTGGTGTGTGACGCCGAGAGACAGAGAGAGGTCTGTGTGCTCCACGGGCTGCAGCTCAGCTCCTCATTAAAGCGCCGGCGTTCAGACGCTGCGAGGAGGGAAGAGGCTGTGGATGAGAACATGTTGCAACCTCGGTGGGACCGGCACATCGCTCAGGTCAGACGAGATTTAACTCACAGTCTGTTGCTCTTTATGATCAGATTTTAGTTTTCTCACTAAGTTTTTAAGGCAGAGATGTAGCCTGAGGTCGAGTGGATGCAGGGATGGGAATGATCAATGATCAGCTGAAAGATGATACGATCATATTTATCAAAATTAATTCCAGTTTGTTTGTTGTAAATCATTTCTGATTGATCTAAACAGGATTTTGATTCATTTCTGTTTACTTTATGTGATTTTTTTAAAAAGCTCCTCCAGTGTAAAGGTCTGTGTCCATGTGTAGCGTGATTATAGATCAGCTCTAGCTTCTATATTAATACTGTGAAAGTATCAAAGCCTCAGTCCACAGAGAAATGCACACAGCCTGTATTCAGAAACTGAGCCTTAAAACCAGCCGTCAGGACTTCTGGAACTTTGTGATGTCACAACAAAGCAGTCCCCAAGCCCCGCCCACCTGGACCCACCATCCAAACCTTGCAGGATTTGGTTTCTCTGAGTGTTTTTAGCTGAAATCTGCTTCATTTTTATTGTTTTACTTAGAAACCAGTCAGCCAATCAGGAGAGAGGCTCAGAGCCTCCTCTCTTCTGATTGGCTCACCGACCTGTTGTTACTAGAGCTGCAGAGAGAAGCCTGAGAGAGGAGATGTAAAACTACATCGAGAAATATATCTTCTCATTGATCAACACTTCAAAATAAAACACAGGAAGTGGGAAATATGGAGCTTTAAATAACGATATCATAAAATAAATTAATCATTATTTTAAACAGGATTCACACGAGATTCATTTATTGTGAATCAAGTTAAATATTTTCTCAAAGGGCTGCAACTAGCAATAATTTTATTCTTGATTAAATTTCCGATCAGCTTCTGGTTAACTGTTCGATCGATACAATATCACAACATGGTGATAAATGATTTATTCTGACAACAGAACGTTTGGAAATAGTTTTACACTGACAGGTTTCAACATGATTTAAAGTTTGTTGTTCAGTATTTTCTCAAAGGAAATTGTGATTTTTTGTGATCGTCTGCTTTTAACATTCTCGAGACTAATTGATTAATCGGCTGATTAACAATGAAAATGGTTGTTTGCAGCTTAAAGAAGTTAAACTCTAAAAGAACAGTCTGTGTGTTTCTCATGAATGTGAGCAGTGTTTTTTTTTCCCATGTTGCACCTGTGTTTGGGCGCCATGGAGGTCTGTCGTGTGTTTGTGTTGTGTTGAGTCGTGGGAGTCGTTGCCAGTGTGAAGGGGTTTGGAAAGCAGCTGAGGCGCAGTGAGTAATGCATTATGGGGCTGTTGCGTAACACGACACGGTGGGAAGGCCGCTGGCTTTTTTTTCTTCTCTCCTTTCTTTCCCTTCTCTTTCACTTCATCCCTCCATTTTCAAGTCTCATCTCTGTGTCTGCACATGGGGAGGGAGGAGGGAGGAGCAGGTGGGTTTGAGCTCACCTGCCGTCACACCTGAATACAGCATCAGTTCTATTTCTTTTCTCTGTTTTTCCTGCTTTGAAATGTTCTTTTATTCCTCTTGTCCTTCTTGCTTCCTTTCCTCCATCTCATCTCCTCCCTCCCTTCCTTTCCTCGCTCCCTGGTGTCCGGAGATTGGAGCAGAGATATATTTAAATGAACACATGGTGAGCAGATGTAGTGAGTCACGGGGTTATGAAACCTCGTGTTCACCGAGGTGAGGAAGACGCAAAAACACACATCTACAAGTGAAATGAAGTTTGTTTGAACCTGCGAGTTTGATGAAGTGTCTGCAGACGTTTCTCTGTCGGGGTCCTGTCTCTTTAAGATGCGCGAGGAGACTCGTGTCTCTCACCTTGAGTCCTGTTGAAATCTTCACGGTCACGACGATGAGCAACGTAGAACTGATGCTGACGAGCCGAGGGAGAGGACAACATGGCCGTTCCTGATGTTGCCCATACGTCACACCATCGTCATGACGACCACACGTCATTTCATTCAAACGTTATTTCTGGAAATATTTTCATCTTTGGTGCAAAGTTTGTTACAGTTTAAGATCGATAACGACCGTTAATGTGACGCTAATTAACGGTTGATAGAACACCTGTGAAGCGGAGGGATACATGAGGTGAAAAGTCCCAGTGCTGTTGTATCAGTGGTGGACAACTGGCCCACTAGCAATAATATATTTTGATCACATGATTTTTTAAATTAAAGTCCAAAAGTGTTTTTTTTGTTTTGTTTTTTTTTGCTGCAATGCTTTAATTTCAAGCTATTTTGAGCTTTTATTCTGAAAAGTTCTGAAAGGAAGTTCCAAAGGTTCTGTTGCTAGCTTGACAAACCTCTGACGGAGCGGACATACGATGTGTGATGTGAAATATAATATAATACGTGACTGCGGGCGGACGAGCTCACAAACATGCGGAAGATAGGAATCACAACTTCCTGACAGGACTTTCAGAATAAAATCAGAGCGGAAACAGAATGCAGATGATGAGAAAGATGGTGGATTGAGGTTCTACCCAAAAAGATGATCATGTGATCTTTTTAACCCCCCCACCATCAGCTATGGAGCATCATGGACGTGGCGCACAGACAGGAGAGGAAGTGTCCAGGGTGTTTCAGGAGCCAGATGTTGCACAGCTGTGTGTCCTGACTCTCACAGGAAACAGCAGAAGTGTGTGTTTGCTGCTGAGGGTGCGTGTCACCCTTTGGTCTTTTTGCAACACAACGCGGCTTTTGAACGCATCACTGTTCAGACACCTGCCTCCTGCAGGTGTCTGAACAGCTGCTGCTGTCAGCTGATCTTCTTCATGTGCGGCTCCGCAGTTTATCTCGTGTCACAACCGCGAGTTCAAACAGTAAAGCAGCAAACTGTCTTTAAAACCCTCACAGACCTCGTCATGTAGGTCAGACCTGATGCTCTCTGTGCCGCCGACCTCGCGCTGATGATGTCAGCAGTGAACATGGCTGCACATCTGTGTCAGTGTGTCTGGGTCGTATCGACTGATCCACCAACAGCTTTTTGTGGATTGCTGTGTTTGTCTTGTAACAAACATATATTTCATAAACGTGGGTTGTATTGTTTTTTATTTATTGTTTTTTGGGGGGTATTTAAGTATTTAATGTATGTATGTGACATGTGACAGGCGGGGTATGACAGGAAATGAGGGGGAGACAGACTTGATGTTTCTATTCCTAGTTGGTGTCTTAAAGGTGCCTCTCGGCATATGTAATAATAATAATAATAATAATAATAATAATAATAATATAAAGTTGTGTATTATTGTCCACCAATGACTGAAAGTAACTGAGAGTTGTACGATCTGTGAATTAAAAGTCGTCAGTGACAAAGATTTTCTTTCAGAATCGGCAGTTTGAAGGAAACTAATTATCATTTGTCCTAATTAGTCACTTTCAGTCGATACAATATATGATTTATATTAATAAACAAAAAATTATTATGAATATAATGTTAAATAATCGTGTAAAAACAAGCAAAATTTTACATTTGTGCCTCAAATGTTTGTGAAAACCTGCTGCTGTGAAGTCGTGTGTGTGTGTGTGTGTGTGTGTGTGTGTGTATATATTTTATTCATAATAGTGTTGCTACTGGAGCAGAACCTGCCTTTATACACACACACACACTGATGTATATGAGGACATTCAGGGGAACAGACGAGGCCATTGATTGGCTCTCACCCTGTTGCTATGGGAGTTTAAGCTGCTCTTTCATTGGCCAAGCCTTGGACCAGGCTCGACTGCCGGCCGGCTGTCTGTCAGCATCCCATCGTTGTCATGGCAACAGACAGGAAGCAGGGCAGGAGGAGGAGAACGTTGTTGTTGTTGTTGTTGTCGCTGATTTGAACAGCAGAAGAAGAAACTCCTCTGTCGTTTGTTTTCTCTCTCAGAGGATGATCCAGCTGCAAACAGAAAAACTGCACATTTTGACCTGCGGCGGTACGACACAGCTTAACGCTCACACACACACACACACACACACACACACACACACACACACACACACACACACACACACACACACTCATGGACAGGGTCACTGGGTAGCGACCTGCTAATCCTCCACAGAAAGATGATTATGAATGTGACATGTTTGGATGAAAATGGGGATGAACATGTAGAGAAAGAGAGAGTGTGTGTGTGTGTGTGTGTGTGTGTGTGTGTGTGTGTGTGTGTGTGTGTGTGTGTGTGAGTTTGTTGTAAAGACATTTCTGGGCTTTATTCACAAATCATCAACTATTTCCGACTGACTGTTTCTGTTATGGCTCCATTCAAATGCAAAAGCTTCTCTCTCACACACACACACACACACACACACACACACACACACACACACACAGGGTGAGAGAAGATGGTGAGCTGACAGAGATAATGATGATGATGTCTGCAGACGCCAGTTAAAGATGTATAATAATATAAAGCACATATTTAGTGTGAAGCTTAATGAGACGTTGAACAGCAGCTGAGCACACACACACACACACACACTTCTCGTCTGCGCCTCCTTCCTGTCTGTAAGCGCCTCAGTAACAGTGACTTTGTCTCGGTTCGTCCGGCGGGGGCGGGGTTACGCTGGGCCGACTCTGGCCCACAGCTGCGTCTGTCCGACCTTCCCTGCAGGAAGGTGAGACGGACGAGGTGTTTACTGCTCCGCCCCCTCTCTGACGGCAGAGTAACCAGAGGAACACAGAGGTTTTATTCTTTCTCTTACTCTGGTACAATAGTGACGAAGGTTGGACCAAACAAATAACAGAGGACACAACAAACACGACTGAGCCACTCACACTTTGTGTTTTCACTCCTTTCATTTACAGACGTTTGTATAGATTTACGTTCAGCTGCTCAGAAATGCACATGAGGGGCAGTTAGTTTTTATGACAGAGATGGTTTTTATTTTATTTATTCCACCCATCAGATATCTGATGGAGGAGAGCGTCGGTGCTCCGGCCACGTACGATGGGTGAGCTGACGGGACGTGATTTTAACCTGGTCTCGCTGACAGATAACTGGTGACCCATCCGCTCAGCACCTCTGTGCAGCCGCTCTGACTGCTGTGCAGGTTTTAGTCCCGGTCTCTGTCGTGGCAACGATGGCACCACGCCTGGCAACCTCGCCGTGACAACAAGACTCCTGGAAACTGCTGCTCCAGACGATTGTAATATTAGAAAGAGTTGCATCACGGCCTGAAACAGCAGATAGTTCTGTTTACACTCAGACGTTGAGACGAAGTGTATTTCTGGAGAAGTTGTAGGAAAGTTTTTGACGCTTGTTGAGATGATTTTAGGGAAATTTGTGCTGTAATAAAGAAAGGAGCAGCAGCAGGTAGATGTAATGAGGAGTTCTCTCTCCTCATGCGTTGTCAAACTTGCCAGACCGGTTTCAACCTCCTGTATGACACAGATATTATCTCCTCCATCATGACTGGAGCCTCAGGGAGGTAATTACCTCCAGGCTGAGGGTGGGAAGAGAAGAGGAGGAGTGGCAGCCAAGGCAGGAGGAGAGAGAGAGCGAGAGAGAGAAAAGGAAGGATGAGAGAGAGAAAAGGAAGGATGTAGAGAAGAAAGGAGAAGAGGCGGGGAGGAGTTAGTGGAGCTTGTGATAATGAGAGTAAAGTTCCCCAGACAGGAGTTGCATAAGCACCTCTGACCCAGAAACCCTCCACAGCTGGACTCAACTCACCCCGAGGAGGAGAGGGAGGAGGAGGAGAGGGGAGGAGGAGGAGAGGGAGGAGGAGAAGAGGGAGGAGGAGAGGGAGGAGGAGGAGAGGGGAGGAGGAGGAGAGGGAGGAGGAGAAGAGGGAGGAGGAGAGGGAGGAGGAGGAGAGGG
>NW_019174360.1:8884-46431 GCF_002260705.1 Seriola dumerili | reverse complement strand
AGAGGGAGGAGGAGGAGGAGAGGGAGGAGGAGAGGGAGGAGGAGAGGGAGGAAGAGAGGGAGGAGGAGGAGGAGGTGAAAGACAAAGAGTTAGCGTCCTCCTCTGATCAGCTTCATCAGACTCGGTCCAGCAGCTCAGCATCTCCTGAGGTCTTGGAAATCCTGGAGAGTTTGAAGGTGTCTGTTTTCTGCAGCACTGTGTGTTTTATATAATATATATAATATCATTTACTCATCATCCTGCTGCTGCAGTAAATCCACGTCCCAACCTTCACTCAACAGTTTCATGATCTTTAAGAATAAAATGCCATATAAAACCAAAGGGCTGCAAAAATCCAAATCACGATTATTCATCGTGCATTTAATGAGCTTTAAAAAAAAACTGTAAAACATGAAGTAAAAAACAGATTTCAGAACAAAAATGTAGTTTTTCCAGTTATACACAGTATAAGTTAAAAGATTTCTGAGGGGCTCCTTCGTATGTCGCTAACGTAACCAGGAAGTGGATGGTGGGTTTTTGTGGGGACACACACACACACACACACACACACACACACANATGGTTTTTTTTTGGGGGGGGGATGCTGAATAACACAGAAGAAGAAGGAGAAAGTCAGCTGCTTTGGACAAAAGACATCACTGGAATACAGATGAGGCTGCAGGAGAGGAAACGAGGGAGGGAGCGAGGGAGGGAGGGAGGGAAGGGTGAGTACAATGTGAGCGGAGGCAACTTGTGAACTAAAGAGAGACGAATAAGAGACACACAGACCTCTCTCAGGAAGTAGGGACACAGTGATGTGTTTGCTTCGTGCTCGAGCGGCCTGCAGGACGACGCTCCTCGTTCCCCTTAAACGCCTCATGATCAAACGCCAGGCTCTGATCGCCCCCGTCCACCCGCACCAACACCCGCTGTTATCTGAGCTATTATTATCATCCACTGTTTCCGCCATCAGGGGGATGCCACTCTCTGTGTGTGTGTGTGTGTGTGTGTGTGTGTGTGTGTGTGTGTGTGTGTGTGTGTGGACACTAAACAAAATCTGTTTTACACTGCAGCACGTTATTAAAGGGGTTTTTGTTGCTGGAGCTGATGTTGATCCTGAGGATGATGCTGCTGGTTTTTCATGGTTGAGCTCATTATGTTTAAATCAGACAGACTTTAGTTTTTACAGTGATTTCTGTTTGGTTTAATTCCAACATGCAGAGATCTTGTTCTATTATAATCGTTTCTTACATTATAAAGCTGGAAGTGTTTTGTCTTGATTGTCGGAGCTTTCTTGAACGCACCACCAACCTTACAATCTCAAAGCTCCTCCAGTGTAAAGGTCTGTGTCCATGTGTAGTGTGATTATAGATCAGCTCTAGCTTCTATATTAATACTGTGAAAGTATCAAAGCCTCAGTCCACAGAGAAATGCACACAGCCTGTATTCAGAAACTGAGCCTTAAAACCAGCCGTCAGGACTTCTGGAACTTTGTGATGTCACAACGAAGGAGATGTAAAACTACACTGAGATGGTTTTTGGTTCTTAAAACCACAAATATATCTTCTTATGGATCAACACTTCAAAATAAAACACAGGAAGTGGGAAATATGGAGCTTTAACATCTTGACTTTAATTCTTATGGAGATTTAGTGTAACAGGAAACTTATTTTGAAAGTTTTCTTCTTCTCTGTCCACAGGTGAAACCATGCGGCTGGACAGCGCTCCGTAGCCTCCCCTGTCCCTCGCCTCCCACCTGATCACCTCATCTCCTCCTCCATCTCTCCTCTCCGCCTCCTCTCTCCCTCCGTCTCTCTCCTCCCGTTCGCCATGACGACCTCCCTGGAGACGCTGCTGTCCCAGTCCGACCAGGAGCTGAGCCCCGAGCGGCTGGACGGCTGCGAGGACTCGGTCGGCCGCTACAAGGTGGTTCCCTCCGTGGTGTGCTCCATGTGCTGCCTGTTCGGCATCATTTACTGCTTCTTCGGTGAGTCAGAAACTGAGTTAAAGAGGTTCCCTTTGCTCGTCGAGTTCCAGCTCTGTTGACGGTGTCGTGTTTCCTCGTCTTCTTTCAGGCTACCGCTGCTTCAAAGCGGTGATGTTCCTGACGGGCCTGATGTTCGGCTCCGTCGTCATCTTCATGCTCTGCTACAAGGAGCGCGTGCTGGACACCCAGCTGAGCGTGGAGGCCTCGGTGGGCATCGGCCTGGGCATCGGCACGCTCTGCGGCCTGGTCACCATGCTGGTTCGCAGCGTGGGCCTCTTTATGGTGGGCCTGCTGCTGGGCCTGCTGGTGGCCGTGGCCACCCTGGTGGGCATGGAGGAGCTTTCCGACAGCCCGCCGCGCTCCGTCTGGGTGCCCCTGGGCGTGCTGCTTGGCCTGGGCATGCTGTTCGCCGTGCTCACCCTGCAGTGGCAGCGGCTCTTCACCACGCTGTCCACGGCGGTGTTCGGCGCGGCCGTCATCACCGTGGCGTTGGACTACTTCGTGGAGCTCTTCGCCCTCGTGTTGTACATGTACGAACGGATGAAAGCGGCGCCCGGCAAGCCTGTGTGTTGGCTGACGTGGGTGGTGCTGGGGGTGTGGCCTGCCCTCACCCTGCTGGGTGTCATGGTGCAGTGGAAGGTGACCGCGGAGGGATACTCCCACACCAAGGGTGAGGAAAACCGGTGCTTCTCTGAAACTTTACACCAGCCGTATTATTATACTGTTTTAAAAGCATAAAGCTACGTGTGCACGGCATGATGGGAAATGGTTTTGTGATGAGTAATAAAAACCAGTTGCACCAAACACCCTTTAGTTTCTTCCTTAAGTTTCCCTCATGTTCACTGAAGTGTTTAAGGTTTTCTCCTTCTCTTAAGGAATCACAAAAATTCTTTGCTTTCTTTGCTTCCTGTCACCTGACTGTATCACATGATGTTTGAGCGTTTCCCCACCTGCTGCTGGAAAGTTTGGTTTGAGAAGATTGAGTGTTCACTGATCAGCTGTAGACAGGAAGTCAGGCATGAATCCAATCAGAGCTTCTGTGCCGCAGTGATCATCAGCCGGCAGCAGAGGAGGATGCAGGTGATGCGGATCCGTCAGCGAGACGACCGCTTCCGCAACAAGAAGAAGAAGAAGCAGCAGCATGGCTCCTCCTCCCACCATCACCACCAGGCCAAGCAGCTCCACACAGAGCCCGCCTACCGCCGCAAGCCCAACCCCATCCGCCGCTACGACACCGACGTCCTGTCACCGGTGAGGAACCTTAATGACGTAGTTTTCTTTGGGGTCGTTTTTATTCCTCCGAGCCGGCGGCCATATTGTTTTCAGGTCGTCTGTCTCATTCGATATCTCAGTAACGCCTTGACAGAACAAATTTGGCACAAACATTCAGTAGGAATCAAGGATGAACTGATTAGATTTTGGGGGTCAAAGGTCAAAGGTCAAGGTCACGGTGACCTCACAAAACACTTTTTAGCCAATACACAGCAATTATGAGTAAAAAGCGTGTCGGAGGCAGACGACCACGAGGAGGTGATTGTGGTTGGTTTCTGTGAGTCGAGTAGATTTAGAAGCTGATGAGGAGATGAATCAGTTTTACAGAGTTTTTACAGATGTATCAAACTGTCTCTCTTCCCAGAGCTACATCCAGAGTTTCAGAGACCGGCAGGTGCAGGCGCAGCCCTTCCCGGGGCGGCTGGTTGGAGGAGCCCACGCCGTGGTGGATGTTGGCTATGACTGCGGCTCCACGGCGCCCCTCGCTGGGGCAGCAGGACCTTCGCTGCGGGTCTGACCACCTCTCCTGAGCACACCACAAACCAGGGAGAGAAACATGACTCTACAATCACCACCCGGGCGGGGTGTCGCCACGCCTGTACGAGAACAAACCACCACTGGGGTTAAATGCAAAGATTCTAGGTTTAAATACAATCTGGGTTTAGCCTCCACCCCTAAGAGGATTAGAATGAATATGTTGAGGGCTGGATTTACCCACAATGCAACACGTTTAACCCTTTACTAATTCAGTTTTAGATCATGAGGCTCTGCTGTCCTGGTGGATGCCTGCTGGAGAGTCAGTGCGGTGCAGAGGTCTGTTCGACCTCTTTTCACTGTCTCTCCGTAGATTCAGATGCACACATGCATGCATGCACTTACACACACACACACACACACACACACACACACACACACACACACACACACACACACACACACACACACGTGGAAACCCGAAGCAGCACCGACCTGTCAGTCACCATCTCAAGCCAAAACCACATCAGGGATCGGAGCTTCAGACCCGCCTCAGGTTCAAACACAGGCATCGTACGGAAAATCAAAATACAACTTTGCCCTGGTTCAGCTGTTTCTACTGCTGACGCTGAAGAAACTAGATCCTCAGCCTCTTAACGACCCGACAGCGTTCGTCTAAAGGGAAGGAGAGGCCCTTCGATGCAAACTGGGATCCTTCATTCGCTCTCTGTGCCATCCGGACTACAACAATCCTCTTTACTGTTGTTTTTAAAGGGGGGAACCCTGGTCATCCTTGGTGCTGGACGATGCAGGACGTCTCTCTGAAGGCTGGGGAGTCTGTTTTAACGGGTGCCTTGCCCCTCCGTGGACTGTACCAACAGCATCAGGAGGGGGGTTACTGGCAGATCTCCCATCGATGGCTTGTTTTTGCATTAAGTGTGATCACTGGAAGATTTTTTAAAGGAGGGAGGGGGGTGGGGGGCTACAACAAGCAGGGTATAAAACACTGGCGTGTGGTTGGCTTGTTGTCTTCACAGATGCCTGGATATGTGAGGAGGATTTGCTGGCGAGTCATATTTACACTGGCACCTCATGAGAGTCGCCCGACACACATGGAGGAGGATTTTAGAGATAAAAACATATGTCTGAGATTATTTAACATTTGCACTGCAGTGCAGACTGTCGGCTCTCCAAGAGTAGGAGTTATATTTTTATTTATGTTGTTGCACTCTCTCCATCATCTGTGGTCAGCTCCGTTGATGAGGCAGGACGACACCTTCTTCCTGTTTTGTGCCATAAAATAATACAGAAACATTTTGGGAGGAAATTTGTGGATCAAAGTTTTAAAGTTTAAAGTTTAACTGAAATTAAAATCAGTACATATACAGTATCATAATGTTTTTTACCAAGAAGAAGAAATGTAAGATTTATTCATTGATCTACAGCGGTTTTCACAGTTGTACGGTATTTTGTTGTTTGCTGCCTTATTATTTTTAACTACAGGCACGCAATGAATCTTGGGATAGGTTGCCCTGGATTTCCCGCCACAATGTGACCATTTAAAAAAATAATAATAATAAATGAGTTTTAATTATAATTAAATGCGCCTCCTTGAACGCACCTTCAACAACAGAGGTGTCAGTGTAAATAGGTCTCAGAGGGTCTGAGTGAGGAGAGCGGACTCGTGGCCTCCTCCCATCATGTGCATTGATTTTCTTTATTCGGGGACACAGTGAAGATGTGAATGCTTTGTAAACATCTTTACCTTTCGTTTTTTTTATTAAAGGAAAAGCAGACAAGTGTGTGGGGGAGGGAGGGAGGGAGGGAGGGGGTTACGTTTTTATTCGTCCGCGGTGAACTGAAATGCATGATCGCACCCCTCCATCCCCCTCTGCTCCGCCCCGCGTGGCTTCGTTTTGCCTCCCACCTTCCACCTTCTCATGTGCATCGATGTGAAACTTGTACATAAAACACAGCACTTACTAACTTCTTCTTCTTCTTTTGTTATTTTTACATTTTCTCTTTTAATTTAAACCTTTTTCTTTTTCTTTTGTGCGACATGTTCTTTTCCTGTGGGATGTATTTATTTGCTGATTTATTTATTTCTGTAAAGGAGAGTGCAATGTCTTCACTGTAGGCCAGTAACTCCATGCTTTATTTAAACTGATTATGACTATGATTATTAAAGCATGTGTTCCTATGGGCCTGTAAACCACCAACGTGTCAGACTCGTCTTTTCACACAAGGACATGGACATCAATCAGCTGTAACATTAATCCACTTCACTTTTATTAGCGAATATTATCTGAAAGTCACACCCCCCCCTCTCCCTCTCTCTGTGCTTCCTTTCTACCTCGCACAACCTCTCCCTTTATCTCTCGCTTCATCTCCAGACGCCTTTTAATCTTCCTCCTCCATCTTCTCCTTTTTCTCCACATCCCCCTGTTGATGAGGACAAACACAGGCACATACAGTCCACCTCGTTCTCCAGCAGCTCCTGATTGGACAACAGTCACCCTGACCTTGAGGAAAAGCACGAGATGTGCCAAGAGAAGAATGTGTTTACTGCATTTCTGACACTTAAGTGATTTAAATAAAATGGTCATAAACTGAGAATTTAAAGCAGAGGATTTGCTCAGCTGCAGATTTCCTGTGACATTTAACTGAAATTGCAGAGTATGAAGTGAAAGGCAGCGTCAGAATGTGTTATTTAGAAATGCTTTTACCTCTTTCAGATGCACAAATTGAATATTTTGGCGATGCACTGCAAAAATCTCCATCGCATCACGTCTGTAATCAAGTCCTTTTCTTCACCAACTTTATACTCTCTTATTTTAAGGTAGAGACACTGAAATAATCTGATTTCTACTGAGAAGAATCTGTAGAAAAATCCATCATTTAATTACAGAACAGATGTGATAACATGGAGATTTTTTTGAAGTGCAGTAACATGTTTGTAAGCACAGATAAATAAACCCTGATAAAGTCACCTGCTGCTTTACATTCACATATTGCAGTAACTTTCAAACAAGAACAGTAAAGATGAGTTTGTAAAGTCTTTTTGCTGAGTTTT
This sequence comes from Seriola dumerili, assembly GCF_002260705.1. Taxonomy (NCBI): domain Eukaryota; kingdom Metazoa; phylum Chordata; class Actinopteri; order Carangiformes; family Carangidae; genus Seriola; species Seriola dumerili. The sequence continues at coordinate 39,646 of NW_019174360.1, read as the reverse complement.
ATTTGTGCATCTTTTTTTTTGTTGTTGTTGTTTGTCTGGTTTTGTTTGGGATGGTTCTCCTCTCTTCTTCTGCAGGTGATTACATGATGTCGTGCTGGTGCTGCGTCGACTCGCTGACGACCTGGAGGACGGAAACATGGCGGTCAAAGACAGAAACACATTAAAGACATGTGGGTGAGTGTGACACTGTGGACTGTTTTATATGGAGGTAAACCTGCCCAGGTTCCTTTGGCGGCTGCGTTTGAAGACTGATTGCGTCACAACGGCGCGACTAGACTGTCCCATTAAATGCGGCCTTCCTTACCTATCCCAAGATTCATTGCGCTAATGGTAATGGTAATGGTAATGGTAATGGTAATGGTAATGAAAGCCGACAGACAGCCTGAGGATTACCTTTTTAAATGTAAGTATTATGTTTCAGCTCAGTTCAGCAGCTAATGGCCGAACTGTTAAAACCACGCGCCTTAAAACCTCAAGATATTGTAAAAAAAATTACGTGTAGTCAAGGTTGCTAGGCGACAGTGTAACGGCAGGCTTTAGCTGGTGACGTACAGCATTGCGTTAAGATGTTAATTTCAAACGTCCTCTTTAATGTCCGTTTTTGTTTTTTGTTTTTTGCAGCAACGCTTTAGTTCAAGGTATTATGAGCTTTTATTTTGAAAGATTCTGAAAGGAAGTTCCACAGGTTACGTAGCTAGCTTGACAAACCTCTGACGAGGTGAATAAAATAACAGGTGTTCAGTAAATCAGTCGGTCAAACGCATAATATGTGACTCTGGGTTAACGAGCTCACGAACATCCGAGAGGAGCGTCAGAGACAGAAATATAGTTTATATATAGAAGATCTTTGGAAGCGTCAAGGCAGCGGAAAGATAGGAGTCACAACTTCCGGTTAGGACTTTCAGAATAAAATCAGAGCGGAAACAGAATGTAGATGATGAGAAAGCTCGTGGATTCTACCCAAAAAGATGATCATATGATCTTTGTACCACCTCTGTCTGTGACTGTGGGTTTAAATTAGCCTTTGATTATGTTCTGGCCGCCATCTAATGGAGTAGAAGAAAGTTAACCCATGGCCAAACTTACTTGCTGTTTTATTGTTTCAAATTCTTCCCCATTTTTGAGTATTTTCTGAATTTCATATTTAAAATTACTTTTTTTTTTTTTTTTTTTAAACCATAGAGCAGCAACCTCCCTCATACTTCCCTCTTTGAAGATAGAGGCCTTCATGTCTGGGACATTTTCAAAACAAGTTGATTTGATAATGATTTGATAAGCTGCAGGTTTTAATGTGTTGAAATACTTTCTTCTTTTCAAAGAGATAAAATCCCAGCATTCTGCACGTGGGCCGAGCCAAACTGTTGTTTTTTTATTGATAAAGCTGCAGCCCCAACTTGTTACAGCATGTTTTCCCAGAATGCTGTGCGTGGGAATGCTGTGCGGTGGGAATGCGGTGCGGTTTAGCTGAACCAGTTGTTGCATGTGTTGATGTGTTTACTTGGAAGAATCACAAATTCCTTCTGAATGAGATGAAAAAAAAAAAAGGCGCCACAATGTCGTGCAGCTGAATCCTCACAGATCATGATTTACTGATATTCTGCAGAGGTCAAAGGTCATAGATATAGCTTTATATATCTGAGCTGTTATCTCCCTCCACTTCAAAAAAATAGATTTAGATTGTGTTTTTCCTCAGTATGAGACTCTTTGTCTGTTCAGGGCAGAATAAACTAAAAGTGAACAGTGACCCAGTCTGAATATTGATCACTGCAGACATGAACCCATTAGTTTAGCATCAGAACTAATGGATTAAACAAATCAATATGTGAACAATCGAGTGCTTTAAAGTGTCGCTTGTCGACCCACAGTGGCAGTTTAATTTCACTAGATTATTAAAAGATGAGAATAACTTTTATTTTGAGACATTTTTCAAAATAAAACAAAGCCTCTGTAACAGTTTTGTAACAACAAATATTAAATATCAGATCCAGATTTCCTAAATGCGTGTGTGTGTGTGTGTGTTACCTCTCCGTCGCGGGTCTCGATGGTCTTGATGAGAACGGTTTTCTTTGAATGCATCTCAGAGGTTCGCTGCTGGTGTTCAGGGCTGGTCTCTGTTTCAACACAGACAGAAAACGTCAACATTAATATCATCATCAGCATCAACATGTTACACAACATTTTATATCATATTTAAACTTTTTACATTCTAATTAGCTGCTGTTAGTGTCTCACATTTTGCCTCTGATGCACTAATGTTGGTATAATGCCATGTATCATCTAAAACTCTATAAATCAGCTGTAAAAACATGTGAACTATCTTCTGGGTCACAGACTCAGGACCATGTGCTGGTTACAGAGGCGTGTGTCCTCTAGTGGTGTGTTCAGGTAACAGTAGATACGGTCGTACCTCGGAAGCTCATGGTGGAGTAGGTCTGCACAGGCAAGGCAATCCTGCAGGGACAGAACAAATTTAAATCAATGCTAAATTAACTCTTACACACCTTCTACAATCAAACCCTTTATACTTACACAAAATCCCACTTTTCTTTAAAAAAACAATTAAAACAGGAAATTAAAAATAAATCTAGTCTTCAATTTGAAATGAGTTCATCTATTTAGTTTCAGGAATTTTCCACAAACAAGTTATCACACATTATTAACTAATTTTAATTTATTAGAATTAATTTAATTATTAGAGGCCTTGACTTTAACGTTAATCTTTTAGGCTTTTTGTGCTGGTTAAATATAAAACAATCTGGTCCAGCGGTTTAATTTGAGTCACCTGCTCTCCTCTCCTTCCAGCAGCTTCCTGTAGGTGGCGATCTCCACATCCAGCGCCATCTTGACGTTGAGCAGGTCCTGGTATTCGCGGAGGTGGCGCGCCATCTCGTCCTTCATGTTGGCGATCTCCGCCTCCAGCCGGGCGATGTTGTCCTGGAAGCTGCCGGCCTCGCGTCCGTGACGCTCCTCCATGTCCCTCATCTGCCTCATCAGGGACTCGTTCTGGATTTGTTAAAGGGAAGAGGTGAGGTAGATTATAAAGCATATATGTGTGTGTGTGTGTGTGTGTGTGTGTGTGTGTGTGTGTGAGACGTACGGTGCCTTTGAGTGAGTCGATCTCGCAGGTGTAGGACTGGATCTGGTGTCTGAACTCCATGGTCTCCTGCCGGGCCTGCTTCAGTGCCTCGTTGTTCTTGCTCACCGCCTGGTTCAGGTCGGACACCTGCAGGGTCAAAGGTCAAAGTTCAGGTGTTTTGCTGCTGTTGTAATCACTGATAGGTCACCTTTAAATCTTGTTTCTGCTGACCTCTGGTGATGTACAGGTGTACTCCAGGACACTGTGACATCACTGTTGAGCAGCTTTGTGACGACAAAGTAATATTATTAATAATAATAATAATAATAATAATGATAAAACCGTCTCTCTCTCTCACCTTGGATTTGTACCAGTCCTCGGCCTCGGAGATGTTCTTGGCGGCGATGCCTTCGTACTGGGCTCTGATGTCCCTCAGCGCCGCCGTCAGGTCTGGCTTGGACATGTCCATCTGGATCTGGACCTGACTCTCCTGCATCTGGGTCTGCAGCTCACGGATCTCCTGCAAGAGGAGGAGGAGGAGGAGGGAGGTCAGGTCAGATGGGGGTTAAACCTGTGTGTGTACATGTCCAGGTGGGAATGGAAGTAGCAACCAATTACTAATAACTATGGCAACCATTAATAACACCCTAGGAGCCAGGTGCTAACATCCTAAAAAGCTAATTGCTAATCGTCTTGTGAGCATCGATGCTCCGCGTTTTATCAAATTAAATCCCAGGATACCTCGAATACTTCCTCTGTTTGTGCGGCGCTAAATGAGGCAGCTACTGTGTGATGCATTTAAGGACTACCTGAAAAAAACTCCACCACCTTGTACACTTGAAAACAAGCTAATTCAGTGCTAAATGAAACAGAAGCAAAGAGATCAGATCATCAGGTCCTCTGAGCAGCGCTACGTCTTCCCTTCACACGTGCACACTGGACGCTTCAACGACTCGCTATCGGACAGTGACACTGGAGCTAGCTGGTTAGCATGCTAACTTCACCGCAGGAGAAGAAGTCTGATGCTGAACTCACATCACTCTAACAGCTGCTATTGCTAACGTTAGCTATGTAGCAACAGCAAAAACTTTAATAAAGCTCCTTTAAATTTACTTTTAATCTACTTTATCTAGCTCTGCCTTTTTGATTTGATGTTGTCAGTCCAACATCTCGTGGTCGTGAGGCACTTGAGCTGCATCACTCAGCACTGGAGGTCGACCATCTGATATCAGCCTTCGAAAACACCAGTAATCACTCTGCTAATGCCACAGCAACCGCTTGGCTTTGGCGTCATGTAGCAATCACCAGTCAGGACACACACACACACACACACACACACACACACACACACACACACACACACACACACACACACACACACACACACACACACACACATATCTAAGCTTACAAGCCTCTGCTGTTCAGACACAGTTGACGTCCACTGCTGGTACACAGAGTAATTTTAGCCAGACATCTGCTGCAGCTCTGCTCAGGCCTGCTGCCAACACACACGCTGAAACTGTAGCTGTACTTCACCAAGCCTCTCATACACACACACACACACACACACACAGATGTAACAGCAGATGCTAACAGACAGACAGGTCACCTGCAGCACAGTCAGACAGGACACAGGTAGAACAGGCAGGTTAGTTACTGAGATTTGTTTTATCCCTCAATTTCATCAGTGAATAATCTAATTCCTTCCCTCAAATAATAATTTGGTCCCTTAATTTACCAAATACCTCCAACAAATGTTATTTGCACTTGCAAAGATCTGCTGCTTTAAGGTGCTGATGTCCTGTCAACAGAGCGCTGAAGTGTGACCAGAGAGACAGAAGAAGAAGAAGAAGAAGAAGAAGAAGGAGGAAAGTGTTCGTGGATCTTCTTCAGGAAGGCGATCTCCTCCTGCAGCGTCTCGATGCGTCTCTCCAGGTCCAGACGAGCCAGAGTGGCAGCGTCCACGTCCTGAGGAGGTTCGGTCAATCAGTCAATCAGACACATGGTTTTATTATTAGAAGTTGGCATCTTTAACTCAGTGTATGATAAAAAAATATTGATCAAATTTTACTTAAGTACGAGTTGTTAGTGGATGCATGAACCTAAAAGAAGGAGCTGGTATAAAGACTTCATATTAACAGAGCTGTTCTACTATATTTAAAGACAGTGTTTAACTTTCTCTAATTCTGAGAAAATGTAACATATATATATAAACTGTATATATATATATATATATATATATACTGTATATAAACTGTATATATATATATATATAAACAGTCATGTGATGTGCAGGACTCACCGCCCTGAAAGCAGCCAGGTTGTTCTCTGCTTCCTCTTTCTGGAGAATCTCGTCCTGGAGTCTGGAGGACGAGGGAGGAGCAGATAACGAGTTTCGATCATTAATCACTGACACTATATATATTATGGACCTGCAGCCACCAAAAGGTCGAAACGCTGAATCATTTATTTCTTTTTTGTGCCCTGAAAGAAGTGAAATCTAAACACACAGTTATTATAAGTTATTATAGAAAACACCCACCGTGTTTTAACTGTTTAATAAGATCCACCTACGCCGTTAAATCCAGCTCACTGTCGCTGTGATCTTAAGTTTACTAAAAGATTTTACCAGTCAAACATCTGAACAGAAACAGAACATTTATTGATGTGATTCCAGATGTTATTGTAATCCTCTTAAGCCGTGAACACACGCTTGTTTTATTTATGACGCCAGAAAAACATCTTTAAATCTTTAAATCAGAATGAACTGAGGAAACAAAGAGATTAATGAAAGAAATGGAAAATTCAGAGTCTGAATAAAACGACCTTTGGACAAAATCCTGACGGCAATAAAAGGAGATAAAACCTCAGATAAAAGCTCCATTTTTATTTCAGTCTGAGGGAGAACTGTGTAAATCCCTGTAAAAGAGCTTCCAGTGAATATTTCATATTGAATTTAAATGGCAGTGGCGCTGTCTTCTCCCTGAATCTCTATAAAAGTGGCACATGAGACGTAAACCACAGGGAGAAGGAGAAAGGACAGATCATCAGACATCCTTCTTTCCTCTCCTTTTATAGAAGAGGACGCTGTAAACATGGGGTGTGTGTGTGTGTGTGTGTGTGTGTGTGTGTGTGTGTGTGTGTGTGTGTGTGTGTGTGTGTGTGTGTGTGTGTGTGAGTGAGAGTGTGTGTTGAGCTCTAACTTTGGTCAGGGTCGTGCAGTAACACACACACACACACACACACACACATTAGTCATCATTCATATCAGCAGCAGACGAGTGTTTGGCTTTAGGTTCATCTGTATTTGGTCTTTGCTGTCTGACTCGTGTGTTGCTCAGAGGAACTTCAGCACGACCACGACGAGTAAAGAGATCAGAGATCAGAGATCAACGTGTGTCGGCTTCAAACATACACATCATATAAAATATTAATATGCTTCACTTTAGCTTTACTTTTCTTAATGAAAGAGCCACTACATTAATAATCACTGTTGAGTAATTGTCCCTCATTTTAATCAGTATTGAAAGAAGTATTCAGATTTATTACTTTATTATAAGTAGAAATTACATAAAAATAATGGAAAAATAGTCAATTATAAGTAAAAGTCCTTCAAAGATTGAAGTTTTATCAGTAAATGTACTTGGAACAAGTAGTAAAAAGTAAAAGTACTCAGTAAATATGCAGTGACTCCAATCAGAGAGGAATTATAAGATTATTTAGTGGTTATTAAGCATTAAAATGTTAATGAAGAGGCGGCACATTTACCTGCTTTATGCACTGTTGTTTAGTATTTTACAAAAGGACATTATTTATCTTGAAATGTAGAATAAAGTGTAAAACAATCAAATGGAAAGATCTCATTGTCGTGCAGGAATCTCCGAACTGGACAAAGTGCAGAACTTAAAAACACGATTTCACATTTCTGCCTCTCGGCGTCTCGCAATCAAAACAGTAACAAAAGAGTTTGGTGATGTCACGGAGGAGCGTGGCATCATGGGATTTACCCACAGATGAATTATCAGTGTTTCTCTGATGCTGTTCGACACAGGAAAAGTGTCAGATATGGAGCTTTAATGCAGAAAAATGTCATATTATGTCTTTCATGAATGTTCCTGTGTGCAGTATTCTACACAGGGTAATATTGATCATCTTAAATAACTCAAGTTGTTCTTTCCTCTTCTTCTGCTCTGGACAGAAATACGTTTCTGTAATGTTTGATTTGCTGTTTCTCAAATTGAAAGGTGACGCTGTAGTTTTCGCTGTGTCAGGTAATTCCTCTGCTTCTGCTTCTTAATCCCACACAGTCTCCCACCAGCTAAACCTCAGCTTGTTTAAATTCTCCTCCCACTGCGTCACTGAGTCATCCTCAGTCTTCTTTGTCTTTGGACGTAGAAATTCTTTTTATATCCTTTTCACAACTCAAAATTAGCACAGTGTGTTTAAAACCTCTGGATGTATGACGATATACAAATGTTAGGGTAAAATGTGTATATGTACATATATTACAAATATCTATCTGATGATTTTTTAATATCAAAAATGACATACGATTCAAATTTCTATATGATTATGAATGTGTTCTTATTAATTTCTCATTAGTTTAATTTTAATTTAATTTGTCTAATATATAATCATACATACATAAACTGAACATAAATGTCAATATAGGAGAATTACTCCAATTTCAAATAGGTTTTATATAATTATTACATATATGTGTTTATTTTATATGTACATATATTTCATGTATGGAAATTCAGTATATGTACATATATTACATTTGTCTATGGGTAAAGTTTGTGTTAGAGCTGCTTCAGGCATCATTGTTACATAAGCTTCAGCTTCCTACGTTACACTGTAAATAAAAACCCATCACTCACCAGGTTTAAAAATACTTTGTGTCACCACAACAAACAGCAGATACGGCTGGTTACACCCAGCAGACATGATAATACTCACACGTCTGTGTGTCATCACATGTGGCCGCTGTTTATTCACGCTCTGTCAGATCTGTTGTTGCTTTCATGTTGAACTGCCGCCAAAAATCAGCATTTTCATTTTTTAACCCTCTGAGGTCTGAGGGTATTTCCTCTATTTCCACATTATTTCTTAAATGAAAGGTTCTTGCATATAACATGATACTCAAGTGTTTATATCACACTTTCAGAACAATCTCAGATCTTTCTGAATGACAGTTTCTTTATTGTGCTTGACCAAAGTCTACAGGTTCATAAAATAGTGCAATATGTGAGTAAAATAGTAGATAAATGGATAATAAAATGAATTAATAAAATTCTGTAATATCGAAATGTTGTGTCAACCAAATTCTTTAGGCGTTTTAGCTCCGGCTGTGAATCATGTACGATCTCACGAGTCTGCAGATTCTAACAACATTTAAACCACATTTCTACGATGTATTATCACAAAGATATTAATAAAAACATCCGTCGACCTCAGAGCGTTAATCAAAACACACACACTCACACACACACACACACAAACTAGTAACATTGTAACCAGTTGACACACACTCACGCTTCTTCTTAAAGAGACACACACACCTCTTTCTAAACAGACACACACACTTCTTAAAGAGACACACACAGCTCCTCTTGCCCCTCCCACCTGATTTTGAGCTTGTCCAGGTCGTCTGCGAGGTTGTCCCGCTCCAGATCAATGCGCGACCTCTGATTGGTCAGGATCTCCACCTGCCTCCTCAGCTCGCTCATCTCCTCCTCGTACAGGTCGGCGATGCGCGTCGGCTCGCGTCCGCGCAGGCGCTCCACCTCCACCGTCAGCGCCTGGTTCTGCTGCTCCAGGAAGCGCACCTTCTCGATGTAGCTGGCGAAGCGGTCGTTCAGGTGCTGCAGCTCGACCTTCTCGTTGGTCCGCGTGGTCAGGAACTCCTGGTTGAGGGCGTCGGCCAGGCTGAAGTCCAGGGTCTCGCCCATGCCGGCGTAGGTGCGTGCGACGGAGGCCCTCGACGACGTTATCGGGCCCCCGTAGTAGCTGGAGGAGACCCGGTAAGCCGGGGTCGACTTGCGGGTCACCTCATAGACCCTGGAGCTGACATGGCCCCCGCTGCTGCCGCCGGCGCTGTGGCCCAGCAGCGAGCGGTTGAGGGTAGGCGAGGCGTAGGTACCGTGGCCGAAGGTGCGGCGGTAGGAGGAGGAGGAGCTGTAGGCGGCCATGTTGGAGGACACAGAGATCCTGGTGAGGGCTGCAGCAGAGAAGAGCACTGAAGAAAAACCTCCTGCCCCCGGCTATTTGTAGTTACCCCCCTCCCTCGCTTTCTACCCCCCTCCTCCCTGTGAACTACCCTCCCTGTGTCTCTCGCTCTCTCTCTCTTTCTTTCATCTTTCTTTTCCCTCTTTCTCCTCCTCTCTGTCACCTTCCCTCTCCTCCTCTTCTTCTTCTCCATCTACCCTTCATTCTTTCCTTCCATTTTCCCTTTCTGTTTTTTTTCCAAATTTTCATTCCCCCTCTTTTCTTTTCTCCCTCCATGTCTCTTTCTTTCTCTCTTCCTCTTCCCATTTCTTTCTTTGCCGCTTTCTGAACTTCTTTGGCATCAAATCGTTTTGTCCATTTACACCTTGGAAGTCGTTCCATGGAGTATCTGTGATGCTGAAACTTGAACTAAACAGCTCAAACGCGACGACACGTTTACGTTCAAATAGTAACTTTAATAAGGAAAAATCAGGAGAATCACATGTTAATGTCTGAAACTGCCTCACATTTTTCGGACGAGGTCTCCTCGTGGGAATGAAAAATAATAAATGAGAAAACTTTATTGCAGAATCGGAGAATTCTGCAAAAGTCTTGGTGACGTTCAGTGATGTTTTTAAAGATGGACGTAGCCTCCGTGACGTCACCCACAGTTTTCTGAAGAGTGGTTTTGGAGCTCAGAGTGAGCTGCTCCACTGTCGCCTTGTTGGCAGTGTCTGACTCCGCCCCCAAACTCCCAGCTAATCCAAAAATGGTCAAAGGGGCGGGGCGTGTGTGGAGCTGAGACTTCGGTGCATGCCGGCTTGTGGCAAGCATACGCTCACCCACCTGTCACTCAAAGAGGCCACGCCCTCAATTTAAGCCTTAATAAAATGTAAACAGGTGAGTTAAATAAATCCCCCCCCCCCTCCCCCGGACAGTTGTCATGAAGGAAGAAATTAGCTGTAGACACCAATCTACCAATCTTAACATGGGAGTCTATGGGGATTGACTCACTGTTGGAGCCAGACTCTAGTGGTCATTAGAGGAACTGCAGGTTTTCGGACTTCAGTGTTGCCGCCTGATTTTAACACAGTCATAATGGCGGTCTGAACTCGACCTTGTGTGGAGGTCACTGTTGATTTCTGTTTCCTGTTGACAGTCAGACTTTTTTTGAACCACGTCCACAGTTGTTTCCGAAACGTATCAACCACTAAACTTAACCATAGAGGCTCATGTGGCTCGTCTTCGAAGGCGATGACGATCACGTCTCTGTGATCTCATTACATAACAATGCGAAGATACGAGGACGGTGGCTTTCAGAACTCTGCGTCGTCCTCACATGGTGAGGCGGTGGCAGGTTGTTAATGACAGCAGCCGGAGGGGGAAGAGCTCTGACTAACCTGCCTTAAAAAGGAAAACTATCCCATCCTGCGAGACTGAGAGGGACAGCATGTGCCTGCAGGAGAAAGCCCACATTCCCAAACAATATGTGCCATTAATGATGATATCACCTCGGTGTGTGACAGTGAAGTGGATTTAGAGGGAGGGTTTCCCTCTGCCAGCTGACATCTGGACTCATACATGCTCTGAGTCAACACAGACTGTGGTGAAAATATGTTTAAAAGGGGAAAACACTAACAGCAGTTTAAAACACAGACTGGTGAGATCATTTTAAACTCATTTTATTAAAAACTTTGTACTGAGAGGATTAAAAAAACAGCTGCTAATGTATCTAATCTTTATACAAAAAAGATTCTCTCATTAAAACATACACAAGAAAATAAGGGAAGATTTAATCTGTTCAAAATGTGGATTTCAGTTGATCTCGATTCTAAAATCACAAACATGAGTTTACCCAGAAAGGTGGAGGTGGAGGTGGAGTCCATATTGTGCTGCGTCACAACCTTTTTATTAAGTGCATTATTGCATTTGACTTATTTTTGATAAAATGAGTATTTTAATCTCCTTATTCTGCAGCTCTTCATTGTGTTGCGTTCACTGTCACGTGTCCTTTAAACGGCCCATTCGCCCAAAATTGGTACCTTTTCATCCAGGTAGTTTTGGGACAGTGGAGTTGACTTGAATTTAGTTTGTGGTGCTGAAAACATTGATTGTTTAAATATTGATCATCTATTATCTATAGAAACATTTCTGTTAACCTGTCTGCAGAAAAAAATAGTCCCTTTACTCTGTTGGACCACAGTCCTGATCATGAGCCACCGCTGTAATTACAGAGCAGACACTGGTTTCTGTTCCCATATGATCCCAGTATGTCCAACACTCCCACTGCTGCTCCTCCGCTGCAGCCTGTTGCTCTCATGTCTATTAATAGAGTGTGTGTGTGTGTGTGTGTGTGTGTGTGTGTGTGTGTGTGCTCTCATCCTCCTGGGCTTCCTCAAGAGCAGGGGAGACGATGCGAGCTGACAGCTGAAGCAAACATCTCTTCATTGTCTTCTGACTCCCCTCCTCTTTCTCCCTCCTCCTCTCTGTCTCCCCCTGCTTCATCCTCCCTCCCCCTCCTCCTCCTCCTCCTCCTCCTCCTCCCTCGGTGTTTAGGACTATATAAGGCTGGTGGAGTGATACAGTGATAAATGGCTGTAAACTAACATGAGTGAGTCAGGAAGTGACAGCGAGGTCTTTAAATAAAACCAAAGCATTGATTCATTAATTGATTCCAAACAATTTTACACTCTGGCTGCGTTACTGATCATTTGTCCTTATTGGGATTAGAAGAATCTCAACATTGTCTGCCATTAGATTCTGGGTTGTTTTTTTTAAATGCAAACAGTCCACATAAGGAACATTTGAAGCGTTTAGTTGTTGCTCTCCACAGTGATTTATAGTGATAGTGGTGGATGTGTGGCGTCCAACACAAACATAGAAGTTCCATATAAAAGAATTCAGCCCAAATATTTCCACTGTTATAATTAAAATGCCCAGTATTTAGTTGCTGAAACAAATGTTTGTCTCCAACCTGATAGAAGTCGGACAGTGATGGAGCTATGACCAAGACTTTCCTATTCATCATTTCACAGATTTCTGCAGTTATTTGTTACTAAGAGAGTTTTTCATGTAAGAAAGAGAAAGAAAGGATATGAAAAGACAATACTCCTGTGCACACCTGGTTCTCATGGTTTTCTTGTTTTATCTTTTTTAATGTGCTTGTTTTATGTTTTATCATTCAGGAATAGCGTGTACTCTGAGTGCACATGGAGATTGTGTACTTACAGTATATTGTGTGTACTTTGTGTGCAGCTGTGTGCAGCACTTGTGCAATTTGGAGCATTAAAGGATCTCTTATCTCTGTACTGGTCTCTCTCCACTGGTTTCCAGTGAGGTACTGAATTGATTTTAAGCATGTACTGGCACCAGGTTACATCTCTGAACTGCTCCTCCCCTGTTCCACCTGCAGACCCCTCAGAACTGCTGACCAATCACAGCTCTCCATTCCACACACCCAGGTGAGCGAACTCTTTCCATCGGCGGCCCTTAATTGTGGGTCAATATTAAATCTTAGATCTTAGACAACCTGTCTAAAAGCCCCATCTCCTTTCCTTAGCTTCATGTTTGATGTTTGTGTTATGATTTTACTCAGATATTAAACACTTTTATTCATTTAGTTACATCCTCTTCTATCTGCATTTACATATAGTCATTCATGAGTTTTTTATTGATTGTAATCAATTAAATGATCCCAGCATTTAATCTCTCTGTTAATCAACAGTGAACGTTTGTTGTTTTTAAATGTGCTTTAAATATTAATTGACTTATCTTGGATTCAGGAAAATGTGTATCATAATCGTGGCTATGACACATGTGAAATACAATGACCCTGAAATAGATAAACAACTGAGATTAAAGTTGAAAACAGGCAGTGAAACATGAGAGCGCTGTAATTCACCGCCTGGCCGCTGGGCGTCAGTGTGGCGCTGCGTCTGAAAACAGTCGCTTCACCTCTTTCTGCTGCTGTCAGCTCATCTGTATCCGTTTGTCTTTCCCGTTGATCTGCGGCGGAGTTCAGACTTTGAAAGTCCAATTAATGCAGGTAAGTGCCATTAAAAAAAAACTGTTTTTTATTGTCGCTGCGGTATGTGGAGGTGTTGCTCCCTCACTGAAAGCTGCGTTGACTTCGGCCACTACTGGAAGAGGAGCGAAGAAGAAGAGGCACGAAAACTCGAGTTATCCTGTGCAGGTTAGCTGGTGAAGCTAACGATCGATGCATCACTTATCGGACAAGTGTGGTGCTTAGACGGCTAATTAGTCTTTGAATCGAAGTCGATTAGTAAAGTATTTGTCATTTCATAATTATTTAAATATAATTAACCAGTGGTGTTTCGGTATTTATGTCTGGTTAATCGGAAAGTAACAGCGAAGTCTCAAAACTTTAAACCAGTGTCCGAAGTTGGAACTAGTTGCCAGTAGCTGTTAGCTGCTAGCTTTGCTGTCTCATTCCTTGTGATTATTATCTCACTTTTGTCCTTTTTTTTGACTGTTTTCTCTCAGTTTTTGATCATGAAGAGCACCAAAGAGGCCGTGCAGTCCGCTGCCAAAGAGTTCCTGCAGTTTGTCAACAGAGGGGTGTCTCCGTATCACGGTACAGTCTGAAAAACTATGATTTTATCTTTTAATTCTCCAGATTTTTTTCCAAAATTTCTTTAAAAATTGAAGAAAAAAAAACTTTACTTTCCTCATACAATGACCATTGAAGGTATGTACTTCAAAGATGCATTTAAATATTTAAATTACATTTTCCAATACAAAATCCTCCATTACCGTATGTGATTTAATATTCTAGTATTGATTTATATTATGATAAAATAAACTGTCTGGACACCACAATAATACACCCATATATATTAGATGAAGAGATCCCTCGGTGTAAACAGTAGTCTTTATTGAACACACCCACAAAAAGTAAGTGAACCCAGAGATTTAATAACTGGTGGAACCTGAAAGCAGCTCCAGAAGCTGCTGTTCAGACCTGCACAGTGTCAGAAGGTGATTTTATTTGTCTGTAGTAGATTTACTTTGATGTTCAGGGTCAGCGGGACAACGACCCTGAAATTATCCCGGAAGAGACTTTGATAAACCTGGGAATTCATTTTCCCCTCGATGATGCCGAGCTTTCCTGTTTTCATGTTGCAGAGCCCTTTTTCCACCACACATAGAGCTGCATGTGTTGTTCTGGAGGGCGGCATCTTCCTCTGTGGTGTCCATTGCAGGAGGTGTTTTTATAAGTCAAAGTTTCTCTAACCCACTCCTCCAACCTGGTTTCATGGACTGGACTCCAGAGTTGATAACTGATTAGCTTCTGTTGGTGTCATCAGTCGAAGGGTTCACTGACTTTTTCCAGCTGCACTGTGAATGTTTGAACAGGAACAACATCGTGATTTGTGTGTTATAAGTTCAAATAGATTGTGTCTCTTCATTATTGTAACTTGGATGAAGATCTGATCCGACAAATTTAAACAGAAATGGAGGAAATTCTACAGATTCACTTACTTTTCCTGTAAATGCTCTTTATGACTTTCCACCCCTGAATCTGACACATCTTTAGTTCTTGTCCTAATTGTCAACTTTTGTCCATTTTTAAACCTTCATGTTTAATGTTTTAGCAAAACCTTTGTGGATTTATTCACATTTCATTTATAATTTATAGTATTTGAGATTGACAGTTCAGATTAGTTGTATTTGATATGAAAGACTTGGCAGCTGTTTGGAGTTTGATATGAAGTTCTCTCTCCTATAATGTGAAAACAAAGAGATGTGCATGTGTCAGCGGTAAACAGGTTCCACGCCGAGACGCCGCTCGGCTCAACAGACGACTTTGAGCTCGAGATAAGAGAGTTTCTGCAGATGAAACTGATATTTCATAATGTCTCTCACCTTCGCACTCTGATCTCTGGCATCTGCCTCCAACAAATAAAGATCATAAAAGCAATAAAAATTAACTTTACTTGGATTTAATATTAACTGCATTCCTGCCGGTTTCTTGATGTACGGAAATAAAGTTTTGAAAAGCCCATGTTGGAGGAAGAAATGCACAAGCTGATTAAGGACTAAGACAAAAGCAGCTTCCAAAATAGGACAATCAAAAATATATTTTAATATAATATATTTTAGTGCTTTCCTACTAAGTTGGACATTATTCTTTGCAGCTCCAGTAAAGTGTGACTCAAGGAGGAAGAGCTTCATTTAATGACCATGTTGGAAGCAAATGAAACAGTCATGATTATTTTACTCATCGATATAATAATCTCCGAGTGAGAAAACCCTGATTTAATCTTCTCAAACAAAGACTCCACACTTTCAGTGTCGGGACGGAAAAACTGAAAAGTCCATCCATCTATTTTCTTCCGTTAATCCGGGGTGGCGTCGCGCTGGCGGCAGGTTAACCATGGCGTTCCAGACGTCCCTCTCTCCACCAACATTTCCCAGCTCCTCCCGGGGGATCCCGAGGCGTTCCCAGACCAGATGGGATATGTTATCCCTCCGGCGAGTCCTGGGTCTCCCCCGGGGGGGTCTCCTCCCAGTCGGACCTGCCCGGAAAACCTCCGAAGGAAGGCGCCCAGGAGGCGATCAGATGCTCGCAGGAGCTCCGAGCTCAGCGAACAGAAACATCGTCATCTCTCCCTCTTCTTCTCCCTGCAGTGGTGGAAGAATGCAAGCGGCGGCTGCTGGAGGCGGGATTCATCGAGCTGAAGGAGGCGGAGCAGTGGGACATCAAGCCGGCCAGCAAGGTGAGTCCAGTCATCTTTAGAGAGTGGAATAAACGTTTGTTTATGTGACATATTTGAAACGAATAAACTGAACTAGAATCTTTATTTTAGACAGTTTAAAGTTCAGAATGAGTCTCAGCTCTTCATCGTCTCTCCTCTCTGCAGTACTTTGTGACCAGGAACTTCTCCAGCCTCATCGCCTTCGCTGTGGGCGGACGCTACCTGCCAGGAAACGGCTTCTCCATGATCGGAGCCCACACAGACAGCCCCTGCCTCAGGGTGAGAGCCCGTCCACCTCCCCTCACCTCCCCAGAGAGCAAGTCAGAATAGTCGCGGTGTGAAACAGCAGCAGGTCGGATCACAGGAAGAGAAGCAGCTGAGAGAAGAGGAGACGGAGTAAAGTGGTTTTTAATGTTGTTGTTCAGACGTGAGTTTCTCCCTCTGGAAACTGATCCGAGGCGTCTGCTGTTACAGACGCAGGAAAATAAAAGCACATCACGTTTATGAGTCAAATTATACAGCTGATATAATTCTTCTTCTTCTGTTTCTAGTTTTAGTCTTTTCTTTATTCTGTAAGTTTTTACTTCTCACCACCGATAAAGTCTTTAACCCTTTATCCTGCAGGTCCCAGGTTTACAGATCCTTTCATAGGAAGTGATTGGTTCTGATAATAAGAGCAGCATTAAAAACTGGCATTTATTACCTCATAAAATTAAAGATATTAAGTTCCTAATAATAAATAAATCATGGATGACTCTTAACTATTGTTGTTTTCCATCGCTAACTGCTCTTTCCAGGAAGCTACATGAATTCTTCTTCTTCAGTGTTTGACTGTAGCTGATCATGTTTCAATGGGCGGACATGTTGAACCGAAGCGGTGAGTCTGTCACAGGAAGCTGCTGGTTGATCAGAGGGTGAATGTCGTGTGTTTCAGGTGAAGCCGAGGTCTAAGAGGACGAAGCAGGGCTGTCTGCAGGTGGGGGTGGAGTGCTACGGCGGCGGCATCTGGAACACCTGGTTCGACCGTGACCTGACCATCGCCGGCCGTGTCATGGTCAAGGTACCAGGATTATTAATATTATTAATAATGTCAGGAGCACAATGCAGAGAAATGCTTGAGTGATAAAAGCAGGTGTGTTCCTCCTCCTCTTCCTCCTCCTCCTCCTCCTCTTCCTCCTCCTCCTCCTCTTCCTCCTCCTCCTCCTCCTCCTCAGAGTGGCGGCAGGCTGCTCCACCGTCTGGTTCACGTCCCCAGGCCTCTGCTCAGGATCCCTCACCTGGCCATCCACCTGCAGCGGGACATCAACGACTCCTTCGGCCCCAACAAGGAGAACCACCTGTCAGTAACAGCAGCGCCGCTTATTACAGATCGTTGAGCTGAACACTGAACATGACGGCCAATTACAAAATCAATAATCAAAGATTCCGTTTTTTCCTCCATAATATGAAGTAAACGAGAGAGAACAGCAGAGGACCTGGTTATAATGAGACGATGCAGGAAGTTTGATGTTTGTTGTTTTACTCACTTTAAATACGTTTTCTTACAAACTGGGTTTTATTTTTGTCCGGTGGAGTTTTGTCTTCGTCGGTATTTTGTTCACGCGTTCCTGTGTTTCTGCCTCAGGGTTCCCGTCATCGCCACGGTCGTCCAGGAGGAGCTGGAGACGGGCTGTGCGTCCTCTGGAGACGCCGCCGCCGCCGCCGCCAACACGGTAAAAGCAACGCTCGCACACAACAACAACGCTCCGAGGAGAGCTTCAACACTTAGTTTGTTTTAGTTGCTGCTTTATTTTCTATCAGCTGATATTTTAAAGTGAGATGTGACGCGTCGCACCGTCGTCCCTCCTCAGGCGGAGAAGCACCACCCGGCGCTGGTGAAGGTGCTGTGTTCGGAGCTGGGCGTGGAGCCGGAGGCGCTGCTGGACTTTGAGCTCTGCCTGACCGACACTCAGCCCGCGGTGAGTCGACCACTGACCGCCACCTGCCATCATCCACTGACGCGTTCAAGCAGCTGAACGGTTTTTAAAACATGATCATGATCATTGATCAGCAGAAAGAGAAAGTAACCCCCCCCCCCCCCCCTGTGCAGGCTTTGGGAGGTGTGTATGAGGAGTTCATCTACTCTCCTCGTCTGGACAACCTTCACAGCTGCTACTGCGCCCTGCAGGTCACATCACTTTTTATTTTCTCTTTCTCTTTATGTTTTTACTATCAGAGCTTTGTTTCCCTCTGTCTCTTCTTCTTCTTCTTCTTCTCGCTCTTCAGTCGGTTTTATTTATTTTCTTTGAACTGATCTCGGTGTTGCAGTTACTCTTCAGCAGGAAGTCTCACAGTGAAACGCTTGATTAACGAACTGCCACTTCCTGTCCGTGTCTCAGGGCCTGATGGCGTCCTGCTCCGGAGACTCTCTGACCAAAGATCCCAACGTCCGCATGATCACTCTGTACGACAACGAAGAGGTGAGTCCAGACCGCAGCCTCAGGCTCAGGCGTGCTGCGTTCAGTGTCTCCCAAACAGCTGCCGGTTTTGCTTCGTTACCGGTCGAGTCACCTGAACGCATCATTAGCCGCCTGCGTGTCCCTCCCGGCCGGGAGGTTTCAGGAGGGAGTTCAGACCCAGAAGAATAAAAATGAATTAAAGTGTTGAACTAATGAAGATTTGCTGCGTCTCTTTTGGATTTTTCTCTTTAATGAGTGATGGTGTGTGTGTCGTGTGTGTGTCGTGTGTGTGTCCTGTAGGTGGGGTCAGAGAGCGCTCAGGGTGCTCAGTCCAACCTGACGGAGCTCATCCTCACCCGCCTCTCCGCCTCCGCCTCCAACCTCACCGCCTTCCAGCAGGCGGCGCCGCTCTCCTTCATGATCAGCGCTGACATGGCGCACGCCGTTCACCCCAACTACCAGTCAGTAACGACAGCACAACACACAACGCTGCGCTTTGTTGATCAGATTGTCATTTCTGATTTGATGATTTCTCCTCAGGGAGAAGCACGAAGAAAACCACCGACCGGCTTTCCACAAGGTGATCAGATTGATTATTGATTATAAATCTACCTCCCGATCACGTGATATCAAACCCCGTCCACAACTCACACTCGTGTTTCTGGATGTAACTTTTCTCTCAGGGCCCAGTGATCAAGTTCAACAGCAACCAGCGCTACGCCACCACGGCCGTCACCGCCTCCATCGTCAGGGAGGTCGCCAGCCAGGTTGGCGTGCCCCTGCAGGTAGAGTGTGTGTGTGTGTGTGTGTGTGTGTGTGTGTGTGTGATTATAGATGAACTGTTTGCAGACGGAGGCTCAGTAGCTTTTCATCTCTTTGTGCGTCTTGAGTCGCTCGGCAGCGAGCGCAGATCTCCTAGCAACGTGCCGGACGAGCTGCAGAACAACAGAGAGGAGAAGAAGAAGAAGAAGAGAGAGTGTGAAGAAGAGACTATAAGAGATGATGAACATTCATTAGAAGAAAACAAAGTGATGCTGAAAGACCAGGAACATGTTTTTATTTCCAGGGCTGCAGATCCTGTTATCAAAGAACGTCTAAATTCAAACAAAGAAAACAGAGATTTCACTGAAAATGGAAATCAAGTTAGTTTTTTATTCCATTCTAATGAAAAGAGAAAAACGGAGAGAGATGGAAGACTGACAAAGAATGAGCTCAGAGATGGAGATAAGAAGGTAACGACGGGGGAAAGGTTGCGTCCGTTGCCTGGAGTGATGAGGTTTAATGACCTGAGCTGATAGACGAGTTACTGTAACTCATAAAAATCATCTTTTCCAGCGAGGCAGGAAGAACTGGACGTTTGTAGTTGATCTATTTGTCTTTCCAAATCCTGCGACCCCTGAGTCAGATCTGTGCGATGCCTTCAAGTCCTTCTGGGAAATTCCCTCTCATAGATCAGCAGCGCATCATGTTGTGTTCAAGAGGTTTTGGTGTCAAACATTTTAACAACAGAGAAGCTGAAATTTAAAAATGAAACCTGTGAAATTGAAGTTTACCTGCTGAATCAGAAGAATCGCATCAAAAACCTCGTCAGCATAAAAATCATTTTAATTATTTCAAATAATACTGAATTCATTAAGAGTTGTGAGTTTGACGTCCTCGTAGTCAGAACTGAAATGTGTCCGGTGGGTAAATGTGTGTTTCCTGTGCCGGGGATGGCGGCCATCTTGGAGAGAAACGGACCCTTGTTTCCACATTTAAATATTACTGCAGTTATCTATGTGGCAGAGTGAGTGAGTGACCTCTGACCCCTCCCCCTCCGCAGGATGTGATGGTCCGTAACGACAGCCCGTGTGGAACCACCATCGGACCCATCCTGGCCGCCCGCCTCGGCGTCCCCGTGGTGGACATCGGCGCTCCGCAGCTGTCCATGCACTCCATCAGGGAGATGTGCTGCACCTCCAGCGTCCTGCAGAGCACCACCCTCTTCAAGGTAAACAAACAAACGCACCTTTTGTCCCAGCGGTGCAGCGGAGGGATGTTTGTTTTGTTACTTCAGTACGAGCAGCAGCGTCGTGTTACAGAGTCGAGTCGTGCAGCACAAAAGAAACAGACTCACACAGAGAGAAGTCGTTCTCACATTAGATTTGAGTGAGCAGGGTCGACGAGAAGGGAGGGAGGAGCTTCACAAAGTCAGTTTCCTGCAGATGAAAGCAACACACAAACACCAACAACACGTCTGATTCTTGCTCCTCTGGTTCCAGCTTCGCTACCGGAGGATTTGTCTGTTTTATATCCGTGTAAACTGAATATATTTGGTGTCGTTTTGATTTAATAGATGATAAAAATAAAGCTCTTAAAGGCGTCATCCACCGGTGCAGCGGCTCCTGGCACCTAAACATGGATGTAAATGTTTCCTGAAGGAAAAACCCTCAGGATTAGAAACTCTGAACAAACACAAGAAGAAGAAGCAGCAGCAGCTTTAAGTTGAAAATGTCAGAGAGATCGATCGTCCAGCTGCCGCGTAAAACTTGATTTATTTTTCTCACCTCTGGTTTTTCCCGACGTGTTTTCTGCAGGTGATTTTTCTCGGGGCTCCCGTCAGACGAGGTCTTTGTTTTTAATGACGTAGAATCGACAACACATATAAAACTCTGTGCGACACGTTAGATTCGTGCCTTTGGTTTGAAACTCTTCAATTCAATCGTCCTCATCAAATAAATAAACTAAATCTTTGTGTTTCCTTTGACTTCGCTGCAGATGTTTGACATTTATCTTGACTTTAATTGTTTTAAATCACGCCCCCACTTCCTGTCTGCTTCCTCCTGCAGGGTTTCTTCCAGTTGTTCCCCGCAGTGAGGAGCACCCTGGTCGTGGATTAGCGCCGGCGAGGATCACACCTCATTCTCAACATCAGAACACGCTGGGAGTGTTGACGTGGAGAACTGTGCTGTGGACCTTCATATTAATCACATACAAAGACACACAAGCACTTCCTGATCTTTAACCACCGTGAAATGAAATTGTTTTAGAAAATATTAAAATGCTGAACAGTCTTTTTCTTGAGTCGTCTCCTCTTCTCGTGTCTCGGCGACAAACGCAGGTGAAGGTGAGTGCGGGAGGTTTCATCCTGCGGCTCGGGTTTCATTTCACCTCCTCACTTTTAATAAAACGCTGATGTGCTGCTCTGCCAAGAGTCTGAGCAGGAGGAGATGAGATGGACTTCAGATCCGTGAGAGCCACGTCATGATGCAGAGAGGGAAGAGGATGAAAACACCCCCACACTGTAAAAAATGCCTGTTTCACAGTCTTTAGCTTTTATTATCAGATTTATCACTGTGTTTATCTTCTATTGGATCTTTATTTAATAAACAGGCTCATCAGGATTAAAATCTCTTTTCCAAGAGAGACCTGAGAACAAGAAGCTGTCACAACAAAGACGACAGAGCTGCACGACACAAGAAACTCAGACACAAAGAATCAGCAGAAACATTTCCAACAGTTATCCACCGCTTCATCGTGCTGCCACGTCTTCATCAGACAAACAGCCTGAAAAACACTGACGATGACCTGCAGAGAATGAAACATGTCGGCTGGTGTTGAGACTCTGGATGTGAGTGTTTCAGGGCTGGATACAAATGATGCAGAAAATCAATTTAGAGATTTAACTAAGAATTAAAGTCCATGATAAACCTGAGTGGTTGAGATGTTTCTCGCCTCATGGTGACAAAGTGAAAGAAAAAACTGAAATATCACATTGACATAAGTATTCAGACACTTCCTCCAGTTCTCTTGGGATGTTCCTGCACCTTGATTAGAGTTCACCTGGTGATGAGCTTCACAGCTGACAGGACTCAGGTCTGATCAGGTCTGATCAGGTCTGACCAGCTCCAGCTCCGGGAAGAGTCCTGGTTCTTCCAATCTTCTTCTATTTAGGAAAGATGGAGGCCACTGAGCTCTGGGGTTTTTCTCTGATAAACACTGTCAGGTGTCATTATGCAAAAACTAATCCCTGCACAGCGACCTGTGACTGTTGGGGGGGGGGGGACTCTGTCTGGTTGGTAATCCAGCCTAGGAGGAAATCCTGGATACTGCTGGGCAGTGTGGATCTAGAAGGTATTTATGTTGTTGTAGTTTAAGTCGTTAACAAGCTGTTTTTTATTTGCTCAGTTCATTTCTTGCAGTGTGGCGCCTCCTCTTGCCCGCCTTTCCGACCAACCTCTCTCTCTCCCTCTCTCTCTCCCTCTCTCTCTCTTGTAGTTGCACGCACACACACACAAACACGCACACACTTTCTCTCCATCAGTCCTGAGCAGCAGCAGCAGCAGCAGCAGCAGCCTCTCCTCAGACATGGAGAGCTGGTAAAGGTGCAGCAGCAGCGGCGGCTCCCCCCTCCTCTCCTCCGGTGGATGTTGGATGTACCATGAGGTCTCCGCGGCTCTGGGCGGCTCTGTGCCTCCTCCTCACCGCCTCCTGCCGGCTCTGCGCGGCCGCCCGACACGGTAAGAGTCCGCGGATCGGGTCTGATCCGGCGCTGATGGAGACGGATGCACTTGTGTTTTTTAATGAACTCGGTGCTTCAGGCGGGAGGCGGCGCGTAAATCACGACTTCCCCGATGAAAGGTCCGTGTTGCAGTGTTCCTATAGTAACTGTTGTACTCAGCAGCCAGTTTGGAGCGAGCTCACAGCACTTCATGGCTCAGTTTGTCTCTTATTTCCAACATTCATCCAGGGTGTTATAAAATATACAGGTTTTCCTGTGGAGTTTGGCTGTAGTTTCATCCTTAAAATAAAGGAGGAAATCATTCAGCTGTAACATTCATATAATAAACCAATAATCAGGTTTATTCTGCTGTGAAAACTGATCAGTTTTGCTTTCTGTGGAGCCAATAGATGTGCTGTAGATCAATGAGATCAATGCAATTCATCTTACAGCCACCTTTGCTTTTCCTGCCCCTGATCTGTTTACACTGACGCAAATACTCTGAGCAGGATGTGTCTGACTGCATGAGTCAATCACTCTGTTCAGTCTGCAACGACAACAACACACACACAACCACAGCGGGGGGGTTGTAGTTGACTCTTCATCTGTGTCTGTATCCAGGAGAAAGTAGAAATCTTCTCCCTCTAAATCTACAGCAACATTCCTCATAATAATATTTTCTTGATTCCATTTGAGGTGAATAGATTATAGATTATAGATTATAGATTGTAGATTGTAGATTATAGAATAATGTTCCATGAAGCAGAAACACCAATCTTCCTACATTATAGGCCTCATAATGTCAGTAAAATAATAATAATAATAAGACTGTATATCTATATCACATAACATCGTTTAATTTGTTTTAAGAAAGAAAATAACTTTATAAATGTTAAAGATGACAATGAAAAGGATGGAGGGATATTGTGTAAATTGTGATGATTATTGGGGAGATAAAATCACATTTAGCTCTTTTAATGTAACGTCATATTAACATCCAGAAGTAATTCATTATAGATTCATGATTATGTTACAGGAATATTCAGTTAAAGTAGAACTGCAATGAAACATTACCATTACAAGGTCTATTGAGTAGCTGTCCTGGAGCTTTCAGTCATATCAGACAGTCTTCTGGGCCTTTGCCTGCGAGGTCCATGCAGCGATCTGCCTGTGGTTTTAGGACCAGTATAGTTTCACTGCTGGTCCCACAGCGACGCCAGATTATAGAGACGTGATAGAACATTACTGAGACATTAAGTCTGTAATTGACTCATAAGCTGTAAGATCTCAACATCCTGAGAGGAAGACTTTCAGTAAGATGAAAAGTTACACAGCGATCTCCCTAAAAAGATGTTTCAACTGTCTGTTCAGCTGCTGGTATTTCCAGCTGAAAATAAAATGAAAATGTCAGTAAATGACAATAAAGTCTTAAAACATATATATAATCTTTTAGCCACAGTTTCAACCCTCTCTAAAGCTCCATGACACCAGCGTATGGTGTTTAATTAGTCTCTTTAATAAGAGTGGCTAAAAGATTATTCAGATTTATTTAGATTTAGATTGTCTGAAATGAAACGCCACACCTGTGCTGCACTCACACAGGTAGACTGTCCGAGTGAAAACCCCCGGAGGAACATTAAAGCAGCATCATGACTCATAACTGACCTCTCGGCTCACAGTAATTACAATGGTTTCCTGTTTCCTTGATGCACTTAACGCAGTACAGTGTTTCAGCACCGCGGAGAGCGACCAGAGTGTTTCAGCACCGCGGAGAGCGACGACTAAATCCTCTTCATCCACCAGTTGCTTCCAGCTGCTTTTTTTAATCTGAAAACATGATTCAATTACATCCCTCATGGATTCATACAGAGATTTTATTATTTACTCAGTGAAATTATAATATTTAATGTTATTTTAATACACGGAGAGACTCTGGATGTCTGTTTTATGTTGTTTCTAGTCTCAAGCTTTGATATTTTCTCATGAATTTATGATGATGTGATGGTGAAATAGCTCCTGGTTCAATCTTTACTTTAGGTCATTACTGGATATTTTTCTTCCAACAGCAGCACTGTGTTAGTTTAGAGCGTCTATTTCCATATGAATCAGTTGGTGCTCCAGCAGGACGGTGTGTGTTCAGTCATAATAAATCAGTGTGTTTGTGTTTGTGTGTGTTCATGGTGATGAAGGAACATGTCAGCCAGTGGAATCGGAGTAAAGTTTAGAGTTCAAAGGTCAACTGAGCTGAGGAGGGTTCTGACCTCGCTGCCTCTGCTGCCACTCAGCAACACGACGCAGGTTTAATTCTGTCCCTTCCAGGCTGACTCATTCCACCTTAAATACCCTCTGGCAGGCGGCAGAGCAGAGGACGAGCTCACACTCTCTCACAGCAGCAGCCACAAACGCCAGCGGCACCATTACGAGAACGACACTGAATTCAATCTGGAAGTTAATGGACGATAAAAGCAAAGCACAGAGACACTGATGATGATGATGATGATGATGATGGCGGCAGGCTGGAGTTGATCGTGAGTCAGCCTGATTTTTTTAAATTAGGTAATTGCACAGTTTTGGCAGTCGCAGAAAAACAGTCTGAAAGAACTGATGTCATTTCAACACTGTGATTATTTGCTTCATTTAAAGGCCAAATTTATATTCCACATTTCCTCCTTCCACTGAATTATGATCTGAATCATCCTGTTAAAGATAAAGTTTTAGTCTGAAACAAGTTCCCATGTTAAAGTTTAAGGCGATTAAAACTAAAACTACTTTGAGTTAAGTTGAGATTAGACTGTAGTGTTGGTTAAATATTAAAAAAGTAAAATCACTGTTGACTTTTTCAGTTTTCAAACGAGGCCACTGCCTCAACAGTCACGCTTCAGTTTCCTGTTACAAATGAAGGTTGTGTAGATGTGATTACTGCCAGACACCATGGGTTACAGCGGCTGCAGAAAACAAATGGATTATTCTGTGTAAAACAAACATTTTAGATATGGAAGTTTATTCATTTAGCCTGTCAGAGGTCAGAGGTCGTGTTGCAGCCTCGACAGAGAGAGCGAGATCGATTTCTCAGGCAGGGATGAATCAAGAATCCTGGACCTTGTTTCTCCTCGTCTGGTTTGGAAAAGCAAAGATGTGACGGACTGATCTGATTGTAATTATAGACGCCACTCAGCATATTTAAGCTTTTATTTTGACATAACGACCACAGCCCAGAAAAACAAAATGGAGCCGGTGCTGTATGTAACCTCAGAGGAAACCCTGTGTGTGATGGAGCCAGACGGCGACTTTCCACTCTACCTTCCCTCTCTAATTAGATCCAACTGGAGAATTCACTTTTGTTATTGAGACAGGGAGAGAAGCCGGAGGAGTTTCCCCTGAGAAACATTAAGAGCCTGAAGAGGCTGTAAAATCTTGGGTTATAATCATCAGAATATGATCCCAGATCAGTTTCAGGTTGCAAAAAATACTGTTTCATGTTCATACAAACAAAAACAGCTGAAAATGGAAGAAACGAAGCTCTAAAGTTACAGCCTGCGGTTTTTATTCTTTAACTTCTTCATTAGAAATCTAACAGACAATATTCATTCATGCTATAAACTCACCACTTTCTTTTAATAAATGATGCGTATCAGATCATGTTTGATCATCAGCAATAATAAATAAATAAAACATGCTCATAGTATTTCCCAATGAACAGACTCCAGAGGGTTCAAATCATGATGGAAGTTATTAAGTGGGACTATGTAACTGTAAGAAACAACAAAATGTTCTTTTTATAAATGAAGATTTTAGTTTTTATGGCTCCTCTCTTCTTGCTTGTTGTTGTTAAACTGCATTTTAAATTGATCTGATGCAGATTAAATATCAGAACATGATAAAAGAAAGTAAGGACATGAATGAGGTTTTGGTTTTGTGATCAGACCTGCAGCCCTGGTTCAGAATTCAGACTTCCTCCTTCATAAATCTGCAGTGAGACGAGGTTCACATGAACTAACTGGTCATGTTCTCACAGTGCATGTGTGGATCAGCTCATTAGAGACTAGAGTTACACAGAAATCCCTGGTAATGAGTCGCTGGTGTTGTGTATTAGAGGAGCTGACGGAGTGGTGCGACTGACGACACTGACGGAGATCTTCTAGAAACAGACAGTCGACGAGGGAGGAGAGGCGAGGAGAGATAAGATGGGAGGGAGGGAGGGATGTGTGGGTGGAGGAGAGAGAGGACGGAGCAGAGATTAGTCATCATGTGGAGTTTGGATGGAGGCGGCGGACGGATGGAGGGATGGAGGGATGGATGCAGAATCTCTCAGTTCTATGTTTAGCTGCGTCTCAGCTTTCTGGTTTAATGGAGATTCCCTCTCTGAGCTGCTGCGCGTCGTCATGCTCTCCCCACTCTGACTGACTCTTTATAGATTTCAGGAGAAAGACAGACGCTCCGTCGTCAGTCAGGGTGGAGGAGGGAAGAAAATCCCCTCTTCAAACACTGTTTCAGTGATGTCACGTTAGCACCTGAGGGAACTGTGACGTCACTCTTTAGTGCTGAAATCTAACCTGCGTCCTGCATCAGAGAGGAGGGAGTGGAAGCACCGCGCGTGTGTGTGTGTGTGTGTGTGTTTGTGGTTCTGTTGTACAAAGTGTGTTTTCTTAACTTATCACAGGAAGTGTGAATAATACAGAGGATTGTATAAATCCTTAATGAAAACTCAAGGCAAACAGAACGCAGCCTCACATCTGCTGCTGTTTACCGCCTCGCTACAGATTAGGGCTGAGGAAAAGGTCAACTGTAACACACACACACACACACACACACATACACATTCAGAGACGCTTAGCAACACAACCTTGACATCCACCGCAGCTGACTGTTCCAGCCGGGGTTTCCCCGACTCATGTCTGAATATATTAAAAGTTTATAAAAGTGTAAGACGTCTTCTCCCAGGTCTTTATGTGTTAGTAATTAGAAAAAGAATAAAAGTGTTTGTTTGTCTGTTTGGCCGCTTTCAGTGACTTCTGTGTCACCCCTGGTGAAATATGTGTATGTATGAAACCCTAACTTAGTCAGTGCTGATGAAGTGTTCCGCCTGTTTCTCTGCAGGCTGCTTGTTTGAGAAGAAGCTCTGTCCCAGAGATCAGCTGTGCAACGATGGTGAGTGTTTGTGTTTCACATTTACATCACATACGCTCTTTTACACGACTGGAGCCATAAGAACGATAGAAATATCATCGTGTAGTCAGGTATAAAGAATAGAAACATAGAATAAAAATGTTTTGTCAATCAGCCTCCTCTCTCCACGAGGCGGTGGCTGCTTTGTTGTGACATCACAAAGTCACAGAAGTCCTGACGGCTGGTTTTAAGGCTCAGTTTCTGAATACAGGCTGTGTGCATTTCTCTGTGGACTGAGGCTTTGATACTTTCACAGTATTGATGCTGTGTAGACGCGTCTTCTGTCCATCAAACAGTCAGGAGCTGGTTCGCTGTCCGTAATCCCTCCGCGGGGTTCCTGCTTCCTTCCTGTCTGCTCAAACATGACGAGGATGTCATTACAGGAGCGTGCACCTGTGTGTGTGTGTGTGTGTGTCAGCCTTCAGGGGCGGCTGCATTATTGATAGCTGTGTGTTGCTGTGTCCACCCCGAGGACGTTATGTTCCCTGTTCCCAGAGAGGGGACTGAAGATGCTTGAAGGAAGTGCATGTACTGAAATACAAGTAGAGAGTAACAGCACACAGTTATTCCAGGTTGCATTCAAAAAATTATAATTCTATGTTTTTCAACATCTGGAATATTTGAATAAAAATGAATTTGAATCCAGAATTCATTTGAAAAAAACAGTTTTACGTCTTTAAACATCAATTTTTATAAAATTCAGCAGATCACATCTCAATACTGTGTTTCAGTGTGAGTCATCATCAGAGTGTGTGTGTGTGTGTGTGTGTGTGTGTGTGTGTGTCCGTGCTGAATGTGTGTGTGAGGTTCAGAGAGAGAGAGAGAGAGAGAGAGAGGCCGTGATAACCAAAGGGACGGGGCGAGCGACCAAGCCAGAGAATAGAGCGAGAGTGGAACATAAACAAGGTCTCCCTCCGTCAGCTGCTCCGTGGCCAATCCCAGCTCAGCCTGGCCGTCGCCACGACAACGGTGACATCACTTGCCTGACGACTGTGTGTCTCCCTCATGTGTGTGTGTGTGTGTGTGTGTGTGTGCGCGTGTGCGTTTGATGAGAGATGGGGGGGAGACAGAGGTGATGACTCACCAAGGGCCACACACACACACATACACACACACACACACACACACACACACACACACACACACACACACACACACACACACACACACACACACACACACACACACACAATACGGTTTTATATTGGTGCAGGTGTATTGAGATGTTGCCTCTGCTGTGAATGAAACTGCGGAGCCACTAGAGATGAGAGGCAAAGTTATTTAGAGTTCGTAATGTGGCGTATTTAATGTCCAGATAATAAACACATGATGAAATCCTGGAGGACGTGAACGACGGTCTTCTGCTCTGACTTCTCTTCCTGTGCAGACGGTTTGTTCGGACAGTGCCAGGCTCCTCAGCAGGAGCCCCGTCCAGTACCAGGTGTCTGTACCTGTCCTGCACAAAACTGCAGGAAGTCCTCAAAGACCTGATGGTGCAGGGTGAGTGTCCGTCTCTTTCACGCTGCTGCTTCCAAAGAGAAGAAGTTTGATTGACTGACGTTTCCTCTCGCCCTCTGGCCGCTCAGGTCTGACGTGGAGGGACGACGTGACCCAGGCGATCATCAGCCGCGAGCTGAGTCGTGTTTCCCACCATCAGCTCCTCCTCCAAGCTTCATGAGAGGACGCCCAAACAGTGAGTCCAGTAAAGACCAGTGCGACAACAAAACAGCACGTTGTAATATTTAAAAGATCTCGTTTCCCAGGCCCTCCAGACTGTCCGGTCAGCGTCGGGTCCAGGGGCCCGAGGGTCCGGCGGACCCCGAGATGATGCAGCAAGTATGTGGACTACATGATCCTGGATCCCTCCCGATCCTCCGTCCACATGCAGACGCCGCTGCTGGACCCTAACACTACCACCAGGTAGACAAACGACGGTTTGGAGAGAGACGCAAACAGCAGTCTGCCCCCTGGTGGTTAGAAGGTGACGTGTGTTGTTTTGTTGGTTGCAGCAGCAGTACGGCTACCAGGAGGAGGAGGAGCGCTCCCTTCAACTCTCTGGAACGATAATCCAGCCTTCCGCCATTCGCCTCGCCCTCTCGCTCAGATCCAGAGGACCTCTGGACCGAGACCGTCAGATTCTCCAGGACCTGGTGTCCTTTTACCTCACCCCCCGTCTCCTCTTCTCCTCCTCCTCCTCATCCTCACCTGTGCAGTCCCTCTCCCGCCACAGGGGAGCAGCTGCAGCTTTCCCCTCTTCACTGTCTTCCTCATCCTCCTCCTCATCCTCTCTTTCTTCCCCGAGCTGGACTTCCCTCTGGACTACGGCCGAGGACGTACGTTTCCCAGATGTCCCAGCTCAGCAAACAGAAACAGCAGCAGCAGGAGAGCAGGAGCAGCAGGAGCAGGCGGAGAAGAAGGCACAGAAAGGAACACAACGCCCTGTCAGGGCTGGACGGTGAGAGAAGAGAGAAGAAGTTCAGAATGTAAAAAGTACCAACATGTAAAAAACGTATGTCCTTCCTCCTCAGTGTTTCCTTTTCTGGTCACAAGACGGACATTATTTCCTCCTGAGATGGAGCGGAGGGAAAGTCGCGGCCATAACCCACGTTGTTGTTTCACAGAGCGCTCTCTGCAGAGACTGGCTCTGCTGCTCGATCCACTCTAGACTGG
>NW_019174360.1:0-8859 GCF_002260705.1 Seriola dumerili | reverse complement strand
TGGTGCAGGTGTTGAGATGTTGCTCTGCTGTGAATGAAACTGCGGAGCCACTAGAGATGAGAGGCAAAGTTATTTAGAGTTCGTAATGTGGCGTATTTAATGTCCAGATAATAAAACATGATGAAATCCTGGAGGACGTGAACGACGTCTTCTGCTCTGACTTCTCTTCCTGTGCAGACGGTTTGTTCGGACAGTGCCAGGCTCCTCAGCAGGAGCCCGTCCAGTACCAGGTGTCTGTACCTGTCCTGCACAAACTGCAGGAAGTCCTGAAAGACCTGATGGTGCAGGGTGAGTGTCCGTCTCTTTCACGCTGCTGCTTCCAAAAGAGAAGAAGTTTGATTGACTGACGTTTCCTCTCGCCCTCTGGCCGCTCAGGTCTGACGTGGAGGGACGACGTGACCCAGGCGATCATCAGCCGCGAGCTGAGTCGTGTTCCCACCATCAGCTCCTCCTCCAAGCTTCATGAGAGGACGCCCAAACAGTGAGTCCAGTAAAGACCAGTGCGACAACCAAAACAGCACGTTGTAATATTTAAAAGCTCTCGTTTCCCAGGCCCTCCAGACTGTCCGGTCAGCGTCGGGTCCAGGGGCCCGAGGGTCCGGCGGACCCCGAGATGATGCAGCAGTATGTGGACTACATGATCCTGGATCCCTCCCGATCCTCCGTCCACATGCAGACGCCGCTGCTGGACCCCTACACCTACCA
This sequence comes from Seriola dumerili, assembly GCF_002260705.1. Classification (NCBI taxonomy): domain Eukaryota; kingdom Metazoa; phylum Chordata; class Actinopteri; order Carangiformes; family Carangidae; genus Seriola; species Seriola dumerili. The sequence continues at coordinate 8,154 of NW_019174360.1, read as the reverse complement.
CCAGGTAGACAAACGACGGTTTGGAGAGAGACGCAAACAGCAGTCTGCCCCCTGGTGGTTAGAAGGTGACGTGTGTTGTTTGTGGTTGCAGCAGCAGTACGGCTACCAGGAGGAGGAGGAGCGCTCCCTCAACTCTCTGGACGATAATCCAGCCTTCCCGCCATTCGCCTCGCCCTCTCGCTCCAGATCCAGAGGACCTCTGGACCGAGACCGTCAGATTCTCCAGGACCTGGTGTCCTTTTACCTCACCTCCCCGTCCTCCTCTTCCTCCTCCTCCTCCTCATCCTCACCTGTGCAGTCCCTCTCCCGCCACAGGGGAGCAGCTGCAGCTTTCCCCTCTTCACTGTCTTCCTCATCCTCCTCCTCATCCTCCTCTTTCTTCCCCGAGCTGGACTTCCCTCTGGACTACGGCGAGGACTACGTTTCCCAGATGTCCCAGCTCAGCAAACAGAAACAGCAGCAGCAGGAGCAGCAGGAGCAGGCGGAGAAGAAGGCACAGAAGGAACACAACGCCCTGTCAGGGCTGGACGGTGAGAGAAGAGAGAAGAAGTTCAGAATGTAAAAAGTACCACATGTAAAAAACGTATGTCCTTCCTCCTCAGTGTTTCCTTTTCTGGTCACAAGACGGACAATATTTCCTCCTGAGATGGAGCGGAGGGAAAGTCGCGGCCATAACCCCACGTTGTTTGTTTCACAGAGCGCTCTCTGCAGAGACTGGCTCTGCTGCTCGATCACTACGGCCTCGACATCAAGGACTTGTCCCCCGAGCAGAAAGACAACGTGCCGGCCGCTCTGAAGCAGCTGCAGCTGGACGGCTCCTACGCCCACAAACAGACTAAAGGTCGGTGTCGTCATCCGCTCATCAGCTGCTCTAACCTTCATTCCAGTCTTTAACATGTAGTTAACACCAAACACAAGTTCCTCCAAGAGAAGGAAAGATGACGTCTGTGTGTTTGTTATTCAGATAAATACGGAAACGATGCTGCCGCGGGAACGAAGGTGAGAATGTCTCTCAGCAGCTGATGTTGGGACTGTTTCCTTGTAGAGAGGCTTTTTAATTTCATGTCTTCATTCGTCTTCGTCCGGCAGATCTCAGAGGGCTCAGTGGCGTACAAGATGGCCGCTCCAGAGGCCCCGCCCTCCACCATCAAGGCCCCAAAGGCGGAGGGGCCCCAGAAACAGACGACTCCCTCTGTGGCATCCAGCCACGACAAACTGGGAAAGAAGGAACCGGCGGCCAAGGCGGAGGGATACGGCTACATCGACACCAACCAGAGGTGCAGTAGTGGCTCCACCCATGAACGAATGAACGAACGAACGAATGATTTTCTGTCGTTTTCACGTTGTGAAAGTCTGTGTGTCGGAAAGTAAAGATGGTCAATTTTTCATTCTTAAAATTAAATTAAAATCTTAAGTTTGTCAGCTGTTGAAGAGAGGAGAGGAGAGGAGAGGAGAGGAGAGGAGAGGAGAGGAGAAGAGAGGAGAGGAAAGGAAAGGAAAGGAAAGGAGAAGAGAGGAGAGGAAAGGAGAAGAGAGGAGAGGAAAGGAAACGAAAGGAGAAGAGAGGAGAGGAGAGGAAAGGAGAGGAGAGGAAACCTAAGGAGCATGAAGAAGGGAAGAAGAAGAATGAAGAAAGGAAAGAATGGAGGATAGTAGGGAGGACATAAGGAAAGGAAAGAAGGAAATAAAGAAAGGTTCCACCTCCGTTTGAACGCCTGAGTCCATTCATGTGTTTGTATGTTTACGTGTGTGTGTGTGTATGTTTACGTGTGTGTGTGTGTGTGTATGTTTACGTGTGTGTGTGTGTGTGTGTGTGTGTGTGTGTGTGTGTGTGTGTGTGTGTGTGTGTGTGTGTGTGTCTGTTTTACGTGTGTGTGTGTGTGTGTGTGTGTGTGTGTGTGTGTGTGTGTGTGTGTGTGTGTGTGTGTGTGTGTGTGTGTGTTTTGTCGCTGCAGCCCCCTCAGTCTGAACGACGGGGTGCGACTGCTGCAGCTGCTGTCGGAGCGGATCGGCGTCTCCACCAGCTCCTTCATCAACATCAGGTAGGACCGACGACACCGGCGGTGGAGCTGAGGAGCGGATGTGATCCTTGTGTTCTGCTTCTTCCTCTTCCTGCTCGACCTAATCACCGTCCAATGACCCCTGACCTTTGACCTGAACAGTGAAAACTGTTTCAGATCACAAAAATCTCCTCCTCGCCAACTCATTTAAAAATAAGTCGCTGATTATTTCCATTAAAATAAAAGTGAAATTCGAGAACACCTCACCTCAGATAGACGTGTCAACGTAGAGACTGAAGCTGTATTTTAACTTTGAAACTTCCTTAAAAAGACTTGGTGGTGAGTAATCTCCCCTCTCACATGTGACCTGCCTCTGTGTCGTTGTTCTCCACAGTGTTGTCGGACCCGCCATCACCTTCAGGATCAGGCCCAACTCCAAGAACCTGACGGCCGGAGACGTGGCAGAGGCGGCAGGTATGGCCGACAAGCTTTTATTTTGAAATATAATAATATAAAGGATGATTGGTGGAGTTGCATTTTATATATATAATATATGTTTAAATGTTTTACCTGCTCAGTTGCAGAGAAGAACTTCCTGGAGTCGGAGACGGGCCTGAAGGTGCTGCAGAGCGGTGTTGGAGAGGTGGGTGCTGGGTTCGATACCCCAGATATTTTCATGTGGGGGGGGGGGGGACTTCTGAAAGCTGGAGGAGCAGTGAGGGATAAAGAGAAATCAAGTTAGAGAAGAAACAAAGAAATGAAACACCTTGGCCTTCAGTTTAAAAGCACAACACATTATTTTGTAGCTTTTATAGCTTTTATTCTGAAAGTTGGGAAGCAGCTGATTCAGTGAGCTTGACTCTTAGTTCCTGGTATTTGCCGGGTCCATGTGAGCAGCAGCAGCAGCAGCAGCACAGAGGAGAGGAAGCTCTCTTCGTTTGGTGAGTCAAAGTATAAAAACCAACAGCTTCACTCTTTCTTCTCGTCGTCCAGTTTATTTCAGCAGCTGATCCCGACGTGGTGAAGTCGGACTTGTGAATGGAGGTGAACGTCTATATAATGCTCCAATCATGACGAGTGACCTTTACACAGTTAAATTCTTTCAGAGTTTAGTGTCTGGACATTTTAGTGCTGACACTGAAGACACTGAGTGTCTGCACTGACCGTCCGTTTAGAAGTCATATTTCTGTGCTTCGTGTTTAGGATCATATCTTTATAATATTCATACAGAGATAATGATACTCATTTATTAATATTATTAATATTGCACGTATTTCCTTCAACCACATGCAGCCTGGTCCCCCCCCCCCCTCCCCCCGCTTAAACCTTAATGTCCGTCAGATACCACACACACACACACACACACACACACACACACACACACACACACACACACACACACACACACACACACACACACAGAGCGAGAATGTGCCTCACATTCCTGAGGCCCACGGAGAGGAAGGAGGAGGTCTGAAAGGTCAAGAGAGACAATTCATCGAGGGGGGGGGGGGGAGGTTGTTGTGAACTTGTCGTTTAAATGAAAAAAGCCACTGATCCATCCCTTTTTTTTTTTTTCCTGCCACAGAGGAATGATGGGAAATCTTTGCCCCTGGCGACCCGAGTCCAGCCCGGCTCCCGCTGGTTGTTTGCCACTCTGGTGGCCATGGCGTGCATCGGCGGCATCCTGGTGGCAGCCATGACCATCGCCTGCCTGCGTCACCACGCTCACCGCCTGGCAGCCAAGAAGCTCGGCCTGGGACCGGAGGGAGGCGGCTTCAGCCACCAGGAGTACCAGGTGAGAGGGAGAGATCATAGTTTCTGGTACTGAGGAAGTTTCAGTAATAACCTTTAACTCGTGGAGGCGGCGCTGAAAGAAGAGTGAGCATCCCTCTAACAGCTAAAACATCCAATGAACATGACCTGTGATATAAAAACTAGAGGAAAGCAGTGTACCAACGTGATGCATGCATAACTGGCTCACCAGGACCTGTGTCGCCAGCACATGGCCTCCAAAGGCGCCTTCGGACGCCTGGAAGCCGCCGCCCTGGGCGCCGTGGGAGGAGGGAGCGGAGGTGGTGGAGGTGGAGGAGGGGCTGCTGGCGTTGGGGGAGCAGGAGCAGCAGGAGGCGGAGGTACGGACTCCAGGGTGAGCAGCGTGTCGTCCCAGTTCAGCGACGGAGCCCAGCCCAGTCCCAGCTCCCACAGCAGCACGCCGTCATGGTGCGAGGAGCCGGCGCAGGCCAACATGGACATCTCCACCGGTCACATGATACTGGTCAGTCCCTGACAGACACTGTGCTCACACTTAGTTTAACTGGGCAAAGTTAAGTTGTTCACTTTCGTTTCTAAAGGCGTACATGGAGGATCACCTGAGGAACAAGGACCGTCTGATGAAGGAGTGGGAGGCGCTGTGTTCCTACCAGGCGGAGCCCAGCGTCGTCTCTGTGGCTCAGAGCGACGCCAACGCCAAGAAGAACCGCTGTCCCGACTCTGTGCCCTGTGAGTCCAGCCCGGGGTGCAGGGCACTTAATATTAACATCATTAAAAACACAATAAATCAATAATACTGATAACCTGACACTGTCCTCCAGATGATCACTCCAGGGTGAAGCTGAAAGCTGAGATCAACCCTTCACGCTCTGACTACATTAACGCCAGCACCATAGTAAGTTCCCGCCTCTCTCACGATGTCGTGCTTCACTTGCTGTAAAGATGTAAAGAGACTATAACCCCCCCCCCCCAGATCGAGCATGATCCCCGGATGCCGGCCTACATCGCCACCCAGGGTCCTCTGTCCCACACCATCTCTGACTTCTGGCAGGTGAGCGCTTACTGGGTTTTTAATAAGCAATACTGTATATATTATGTTACTACGTTACATTACAATATACTACGTTATGTTACAATATGTTAATTATTTTAGCAGTAGGATTCAGCTGTGAAACAGCTTTAGTCACAACTTGATCAGTCCCTCATTGTTTCCCTACCCATAACCCCCTGCTTTTATCTCTCTGGAAACTCAGGGGGAGAAATTCAGTTCAATTAAGCTCAGTCTCTTAGGCGTTAAACGCGTGTCCTCAGAACCTCACACTAACCCTCTCACTCGCTGAATTAGAGAAGTGGAGACTGAACACGCTCTGACCCTCGTGTTAGTGACTTGATCTGTGTTTGATGCTGTTGCAGATGGTCTGGGAGAACGGCTGCACCGTGATCGTGATGATGACGGCTCTGGTGGAGGACGGAGAGAAACAGTGTGACCGCTACTGGCCCGACGAAGGCTCCTCCCTCTACCACATCTATGAGGTCAGAGCAGGTGACACCCCGGTGCTTTCACTATAATACCCACAGGTTTGGTTATAATGAGTGAAGTGCTCCTCTGTCCCTCAGGTGAACCTGGTGTCTGAGCACATCTGGTGTAACGACTTCCTGGTGAGGAGTTTCTACCTGAAGAACGTGCAGACGCAGGAGACCAGGACGCTCACTCAGTTCCACTTCCTCAGCTGGCCGGCTCAGGGCATCCCCACCTCCACACGCCCCCTGCTGGACTTCCGCAGGTACTGCTGCTACCTGTACACACACACACACACACACACACTCTGTAATCTGGACATTTGTTTATGTTTAACAAAACTACCTGACAGTGTAATAAGAATATTTCAACCTGTTCAATAGAATTTTCTAGAAATATTGAGACTTAAATTACAGATAAAATTTAAATAATTTGTTTTTTTTGCAGATATCTGAAAGGTTTCCGTTCTGGAGCTATCGATTGTATCACTTGATCTTCCTCAGCAGAAGACTTTTGCTCAGTTGTCATGAAACAGTAGATTCAAATTTAAATGAGTTCAGTTTCTTTCTGGAGGACACCTCGTCATTGTTGCCGTCTGCTGAGGAAGACTGAGTGGTGCGGTCGAAAGCTCCAGAACAGCGACTGATTTCCAAAGTCTTTAGCTTTAAAGTTCCTGTTGCTCATTGTCGGACATGTTCATATTTCATCATGACTAAATGATTTCACTCTAATTGAACTCACTGACCGTCGTAACATGATGAAGCAACAGTAGTTCTCTCTCCCACCCTTCAGTCATCCCTCCCCCGCTCCCTCCTCCTCCTCGCCCTCCTCTGCCCCCCCCTCCCTCTCTTTTCCCGTCCTCCCACCCTGTGCGATGGAGGTCAGCGGGGCCCTTGGTTTAATTTTGAACATATCTGTCTGTGTCATTCTTGTGGTTTGCAGCTAGTAGTCTGGGTCCAGTTGCATAGTCACAAAAATGATCATGGACTGATGTGGCTGCAGCAGGAGGTCCATCGCCGAAAACCCCTTTTCCCCCCCCCCCCCCAATCTATCTATCCATCATGCATACTGCTTCTGAAAATGAAAACGTTCATCTGACTTATGTTATTTAGTCCGTCAAGTTTTATTTTGAAATAAGTTTGTTTTTGCACGATCATTCAATTATTTACTAACCTGTCTATTTCATCACTGGCTGCTCGTGTGTTGTTTTACCTGTTTATAGATACATGAACGAGCATCACGTTGGTTGTATATATATAAACATAGATTCTGTATTTTACTCACTATCTATCTATCTATCTATCTATCTATCTATCTATCTGCCAAAATAATCACAATATGATAGTGTGAATATAATGTCCAGTACAGCTCCACCTTTAACTATGAGCTCAGTAATCAACATGAGGGAATTTACACATCAACAAAAACTGAACATGATGAGTTTTGTAAATATAGATGCAGAACTGTTTTACATTCATCTCATTTTTATAATCCTCTGATTGTAAATGTATCCTGCATGTTTGCTCGTTCATGTACCTGATGACAGTCATGAATAAATAATAAATACACCAGCAGGAAGTAAACCATGGCTGGTTTTATTTCATTACCATGATGTGATATTCTTTCAGTAACCATCTTGTTTGTCATGTTTTCGCCTCAGGAAGGTGAATAAGTGCTACAGAGGACGCTCCTGCCCCATCATCGTGCACTGCAGGTAAACTCATTCATTTCATTGATTGTTTTCAAATGATGCATGTGCAGATGCATCGGCCTACACTAGACAGATAGATAACAATAGATAATAGAGGGCGGATGCACTCCATTGTAGTACCACATCAGTCCAGTAGGTGGCAGACATGTGCAACAGTTTTGCAGTGTATGTCTCAAATGTCTTTAACCCTGATGTTTGTTTTCCACTGTAATCACTTTATTTCTAATTTTCTCTTTCATTCATTAGTCAATGTCTCAAACTGAATTTGATCATTTAGATATTTTTAAAGTCTGTTTTGTGATGCTGTTTCCATAGCGACGGCACAGGCCGGACTGGGACTTACATCCTGATCGACATGGTTCTGAATCGCATGGCTAAAGGTGAGGTTTATTTATAACCACATTTATTGGCTTTACTTATTGGTATAATGTTTTTAATCAACACGCTTCATATGGTCATGTTTAATTATTACGTCGCCATCATATAAAAATGAATCTGCTTCTTGCCTGTTGCGCTGCAGGTGTGAAAGAGATTGACATCGCCGCGACGCTCGAGCACGTCCGCGACCAGAGGCCTGGGATGGTTCGTACTAAGGTGGGTTAAAGCAACAAACATTTCTCAGCATTTTAATATCGTATACTTTGCATAGTGAACCAGGAACTGTCTGTCTCCATGTCCACAAATGTATAAGATATAGTCACAGTCTGTCTTTGTGACACCTGCCCCTGTTTCTCCTAATCCACCTGAACCTGCTGGACCCCACCTGCCACATTAAAACCAGGCTGTATAAATAACATGAGTAAAGAGGAACCAAATACTAACAATAGAGTGTCACTGTCCAAAGTGAAGAGCTCAGGTTGAGTCAGGAGTCTACCCAGTCCTCCTCTTCACCCACCAACACCCTGCAGGTGTAGAAGTCACTTTAAGCCACTGGATCGGGTCACTATGTAAATCTTTATTTAAAATATTGTCCGTCTGAAATGAGCTCTCAAACCACTCCTCCCTGCAGCAGCCATCTTTAATAATAATTGTCTTTCTTCTTGTTTCCAGGACCAGTTTGAGTTTGCGCTGACCGCTGTCGCAGAGGAAGTCAACGCCATCCTCAAAGCTCTGCCCCAGTGAAACCAGTTTGACCCAGACCCGCCCCCTCT